>NC_047055.1:68571453-68723056 GCF_011762595.2 Tursiops truncatus | reverse complement strand
GGACTCCTGCTTGAATGGCCAACTTGTTGACATGACTGTGAGCTTTGGGAGAGGTGGTCCCACTCCTTATCAGTCCTTCAGTCAGGTGCCTCTTTCGGAGTGGCCCCTGCTCCGACTTCAAGGTACTCTCAGCAGGCAAGATGCTGCAGTGTTCCCTAAAGTGGGGGATTGCAGGTCTAAAGTCAGTCACCTTTAGAGGAGCCCACTCCCCTCCCCTTGTCAGACACCATACTCACGAGAAGAGGGCACACTTGTGACACTCGCAGACCTTGAAGAGGCAGTAGTGCTCCTGGTCCTTGACTTGGGCAGTGATGCCGTGTTTGTGGCAGCGGGCTCTGCGACGTTTAGCTCTTCTGGGGCCAGGTTCAATCCCCCATGGGGCTCCGGTCTCAAGTCCAGTGGTGGAGTCAGGGGGGCCGCAGGGCACAGCAGGCATTTCATTGGGATCCATGGTTCTAGAGCAAGGAGTGGAGGTCAGGGTGGCCACATGATCCCCTACCCACAACGTACTTCCTCTCCCTTGGAAAGCCCCATCTGAGGCGGCTGGATTCTTCTCCACCCAGCTCACCGTTGAAATGAGATTGTACCCTCCCTTCTTACTTCGTGTAGCCTCCTTCCCAGGGCGCTCCACTCACGCATAGGCAGGTTGCAAGAAACTCTGGGCATGGGTCCTGTATATTTTCAATCCAATTACTAGTCTCTCTGCCTACCTTCACTCCACATAGACACCCTTTACAGGCATGCACATGCACTCTCACGCCCCCTTCAACAATTACTACTTCCCTTTCTCATGTATCATCTTGTATTCTGCTATGCCCAGCTATTATTCCTGGCATCCACTTCCACAATTGTCTTCCTAACTTCCTGCATTCATTCACTCCCTACTCATGATTCTATGCCCCTCTGCATTCAATTCTATTATTAGTCTCCTGTATGCCCTACATTCAATCTTCCTCTCACCTTCCATTCCGATTTTTTTTCTTGCACCCCATCGAAATCTTAATTATTCTCTTGCTCCCTCTTTAAACTGACACCCCTTTGCATCTCATGAAATCATATTCTGCTGGATCTCAAGCCCCTGTTTCAATCATTATTTTCATTAATTCCCTCAATTATTTATCAAGTAGATGTTTGTTGATCCCCCCTAGTGAATGCCAGACCCTGATCTAGTCAAAAGCCAACTCCTCACTACACTAATTGTTCTCTTGCACCAACACACCCTCTCTGCTTTCATGCAAACCCGTGCATTCCCTCCACAGCCTCCCAACAATCTTCCATGCTCCTCTCCAAACTTCAACAATTATGCTTGGGCTTCCCTGGTGGCGCAGGGGTTGAGAGTCCGCCTGCCGATGCAGGGGACACGGGTTCGTGCCCCAGTCCAGGAAGATCCCACATGCCACGGAGCGGCTGGGCCCGTGAGCCATGGCCGCTGAGCCTGCGCATCGGGAGCCTGTGCTCCGCAACAGGAGAGGTCACAACAGTGAGAGGCCCACATACCGCAAACAAACAAACAAACCAAAAAACCAATCACGCTTGAGCACACCTTCCCCTCCTCCCGCACCCAGAGTGCACCACCTCCTCTCAGGCTGCCAGACCATTCCCTGCCACACCCACCTCAGAATCAAAGGGAGGGGCATAAGCCCTGCCCCAGGGGCCAGAGGCCAGGTGTCAGGAGGCCTCAGCAAGTGGTCGACCGTCCCACAGGACTTCAGCCAAGGGGGCTGGGGTTGGGTGTGGAGTGGGAGGTGGGGGTGGGGGTGGGGGTGGGGGTGGGGCGGGGCGGGACATGAGGTACCCGGCTGAGATGGAGGAGAGGAGAAGGGGTTGGGGATCCATAGCAGGAGGGAGGGAGGAAAGAAGAGGTGTGGAGAATGAGGGTCCTATTCCTGATGCCAGTCTGTGGTTACCCCAGCCTCCACCAGGTCAGAATCAATCTGCTGGGACAGGAGACCTGAAGGAAGCCTCAGCTCTCGCTCCCTTTCCCGCTCTGCCTTCAAAGGCCAATGAGCTTCCAGCTCTGCCTTTCACCTCCCACTGCTATGGCCAGCGACCAATGAGCTTCAAGCTCATCCGAAGGTCACTGACCAAAGTCCCGCCCCACTCGTCGCTTCCCTCCCAGTTCTCCTCTCGCTGGCTTTATTGGGCGGCCGGCCATTTAACTCCGGAAGTGAAGTAGAGCTTTGTGCTCTCCAAACCTTGTTTCCCGAACTGTTCTCTCTTTGGATGTGAAATACTGTACACGCATGCCTTTTAAACACACGTCCTTGGTATTCTGTAACTTACTTTTACAAAATTCAGCGTGTGTTTCTAAGGTCGCTCCGTATTCCTATGTCAGGGATTCTCAGGCAGGGGTTCGTAATTCACAGTCAGATTTTGCATCTCCAGGGAACATTTGGCACTGTCTGGAGTCATTTTGGTCTTTATTTGTGTGTCTCTGTTTCTGAATTCCCTGTTCTGTTCCACAGATAAATTGGTCTATTCCTGTGCCAGTACTACACTGTGTTAATTTTTATCTCTTGGTAAGACATTTTGATCTCTGGTAGGACAAGTCTTCACACCTTATTCATCATCTCCAGGCTTATCTTTACTATTCTTCGCCTTTTGCCCTTCCTAAATTCTAAAATATAAATGTTAGGATCAGCATGACATGTTTCCTGAAAACTCATTTGCGGTAGATTTGGATTGCATTTTCATTGAATCTGTGGATCAGTTAAGAGAGAATTGGCTATCTTTATGATATCCAGCCTTCCTAGTCACCAACATGGGATGGCTCTCTATTTTTGTGGGTCTTCTTTAATGTTGGAATCTCTCAGCTTAGTATTTAGCTTTACCTTTTGTACGTTCAGATCTTGTACATCCTTTATTGCATTTATCCCAAGAACTCTGGAATGTTGTTGCTCTGGTGCTTGATATCTGGTTACAATAACATTTTCTATCTGTATCTGATTTCTAGAATTCCACTTGGCTTTTTAAAAAATATGTTGATCTCGGGGGCTTCCCTGGTGGCGCAGTGGTTGGGAGTCCGCCTGCCAGTGCACGGGACACGGGTTCGTGCCCCGGTCCGGGAGGATCCCACCTGCTCCAGAGCGGCTGGGCCCGTGGGCCATGGCTGCTGGGCCTGCACGTCTGGAGCCAGTGCTCCGCAGCGGGAGAGGCCACAGCAGTGGGAGGCCCACGTACCGGAAAAAAAAATATATATATATATATATATATATATATATATTTATATATTGATCTCAAAGTCAGCCACCATGCTAAACTCTGTGATATCTAATCATGTGCCTATAAGTGGTGCACAGTCTTCTGTGAATCTATGAGTAACAGAAGTAAGGTAATCAACTTACAAGTTTCTTACTGGCTGGCTAGGACATCCACTACAAGGTAAAATAGAGACTGCAAAATTGGGCATCTTTGGGTTATTCCTAATATTAAACAGAATGATGCCAACATTTCCATATTAAAATGGGCTTGCTGTGTTTCATTGTTTGCTTTAATTCTTCAATTCTTCCTCTGTTTCTCCTTCCTTTCTTTCTTTCCTTCCTTCTCTCTTTTGTTTCTTCCGTTCTCTCTCTCTTTTCTCATTCTTTCTTTCTTTCCCTTTATCAGATTAAGGAATATCTCTTGTATTTCTAGCTTAATAAGATTGTCTTAAAAATCATGAATAGATATAGGATTATACTTTTTTGGCCTCCACTGAAATGATAAAGACTCTAATCATTTAATCTGTTAACACAGTGAGGGTTATTTATAAGATTTTTTTTTCGAAATCTTTAGTGAAGTACACATCTTAGTGAGTTTCCAAAAACTAAACATAAACATCCAGTTAGCACCTGGAGCAAACAGCAGAATATATTAGCAACACACAAACCTCTCTCATGCCCCCTTCCATCTATAGTTTTTCTAATGTTAAACCAGATTTGCTCTCCTAGGATAGATGTAACTTAGTTATGGCGTATCATCTTTTGTGTACACTGGTGGGCTCAGTTTGCTAAAGTTTTGCTTAGAATTTTTTGTGTCTTCGGTTCACGAGGAAGATTGACTTGATGTTTCATTCCTCATAGCATCTTTGCTGGTTCCAGGGTCAAGGTTTTCTAGTCTCATAGACTAAGTTGGGCAAAAGTCCCTCTTTGCTATCCTCTGGCAGTGTTCACGTAAGATTAGGATTATCTGTCTTGAAACTCTTTATTTATTTTTTAACATCTTTATTGGACTATAATTGCATTACAATGTTGTGTTAGTTTCTTCTGTATAACAAAGTGAATCAGCTATATGTATGCATATATCCCCATATCCCCTCCCTCTTGCATCACCCTCCCAACCTCCTATCCCAGCCCTCTAGTTGGTCACAAAGCACCGAGCTAATCTCCCTGTGCCAGGCAACTGCATCCCACTAGCTATCTACTTTACACTTGGTAGTGCATATATGTCAATGCTATTCTCTCACTTCGTCCCAGCTTACCCTTCCTCCGCCCTGTATCCTCAAGTCCATTCTCTATGCCTGCGTCTTTATTCCTGTCCTGCCCCTGGGTTCATCAGAACAATTTTTTAACATCTTTATTGGAGTGTAATTGCTTTACAATGGTGTGTTAGTTTCTGCTGTATAACAAAGTGAATCAGCTATATGTACACATATATCCCCATATCCCCTCCCTCTGGCATCTCCCTCCCACCCTCCCTATCCCAGCCCTCTAGGTGGTCACAAAGCACCGAGCTAATCTCCCTGTGCTATGCAGCTGATTCCCACTTGCTATCTAGTTTACATTTGGTAGTGTATATACGTCAATGGTACTCTCTTACTTCGTCCCAGCTTACCCTTGCCCCTCCCTGGGTCCTGAAGTCCATTCTCTACGTGTGCGCCCTTATCCCCGCCTGTCCCTAGTTCTTCACAACCATTTTTCTTTTTTTTTTAGATTCCATATATATGTGTTAGCAAACGGTATTTGTCTTTCTCTTTCTGACTTACTTCACTCTGTATGACAGACTCTAGGTCCATCCACCTCACTACAAATAACTCAGTTTTGTTTCTTTTTATGGCTGAGTAATATTCCATTGTATATAGGTGCCACATGTCCTTTATCCATGTATCTGTCGATGGACATTTAGGTTGCTTCCATATCCTGGCTATTGTATATAGAGCTGCGATGAACATTGTGGTACATGACACTTTCTTTTTTTTTTTTTAACATCTTTAGTGGAGTATAATTGCCTTACAAGGGTGTGTTAGTTTCTGCTTTATAACAAAGTGAATCAGTCATACATATACATATGCCCCCATATCTCTTCCCTCTTGCATATCCCTCCCTCCCACCTTCCCTATCCCAGACCTCTAGGTGGTCACAAAGCACCGAGCTGATCTCCCTGTGCTATGCGGCTGATTCCCACTAGCTATCTAGTTTACATTTGGTAGTGTATATATGTCAATGGTACTCTTCCACCTCGCCACAGCTTACCCTTGCCCCTCCCTGGGTCCTGAAGTCCATTCTCTACATGTGCGTCTTTATCCCCGTCCTGTCGCTAGTTCTTCAGAACCATTTTTCTTTTTTTTAGATTCCATATATATGTGTTAGCATATGGTATTTGTTTTTCTCTTTCTGACTTATTTCTTTCTGTATGACAGACTCTAAGTCCATCCACCTTAGTACAAATAACTCAACTTCGTTTCCTTCTATGGCTGAGTAATATTCCATTGTATATAGGTGCCACATGTTCTTTATCCATGTATCTGTCGATGGACATTTAGGTTGCTTCCGTGTCCTGGCTATTGTAAATAGAGCTGCAGTGAATATTGTGCTACATGTCTCTTTCTCTCTTTTTTAACATCTTTAGTGGAGTATAATTGCTTTACAAGGGTGTGTTACTTTCTGCTTCATAACAAAGTGAATCTGTTATACATATACATATGTCCCCATATCTCTGCCCTCTTGCATCTCCCTCCCTCCCACCATCCCTATCCCGGCCCTCTACGTGGTCACAAAGCACCGAGCTGATCTCCCTGTGCTATGTGGTTGCTTCCCACTAGCAATCGGTTTTACATTTGGTAGTGTAGATATGTACATGCCACTCTCTTACTTTGTCCCAGCTTACCCTTCCCCCTCCCTGTGTCCTCAAGTTCATTGTCTAGTAGGTCTGCGTCTTTATTCCTGTCCAGCCCCTAGGTTCTTCATGACCATTTTTTTTTAGATTCCATATATATGTGTTAGCATACGGTATTTGTTTTTCTCTTACTCACTTACTTCACTCTGTATGACAGACTCTAGGTCCATCTACCTCAGTACAAATGATTCAATTTTGTTTCTTTTTATGGCCGAGTAATATTCCATTGTATATATGTGCCACAACTTTTTTATCCATTCATCTGTTGATGGACACATACGTTGCTTCCATCTCCTGGCTATTGTAAATAGAGCTGCAATGAACATTATTGTGCATGACTCTTTTTGAATTATGGTTTTCTCAGGGTATACACCAAGTAGTGGGATTGCTGGGTCATGTGGTAGTCCTATTTTTAGTTCTTTAAGGAACCTCCTTAGTGGCTGTATCAATTTACATTCCCACCAACAGTGCAAGAAGTTTGCCTTTTCTCCACACCAGCTCCAGCATTTATTGTTTGTAGATATTTTAATGATGGCCCTTCTGACTGGTGTGAGGTGATACCTCAATGTAGTTTTGATTTGCATTTCTATAATGATTAGTGATGTTGAGCATTCTTTCATGTGTTTGTTGGCAAGCTGTGTATCTTCTTTGGAGAAATGTCTATTTAAGTCTTCTGCCCATTTATGGATTGGGTTGGGTTTTTTTTTTTTCTCATATTGAGCTGCATGAGCTGCTTGTAAATTTTGGAGATTAATCCTTTCTCAGTTGCTTCATTTGCAAATATTTTCTCCTAATCGAAGCATTGTCTTCTCATCTGGGTTATGGCTTCCTTTGCTGTGCAAAAGCATTTAAGTTTCATTGGGTCTCATTTGTTTATATTTGTTTTTCATTTCCATTTCTCTAGGAGGTGGGTCAAAAAGGATCTCGCTGTGATTTGTGTCATAGAGTGCTCTGCCTATGTTTTCCTCTAAGAGTTTTATAGTTTCTGGCCTTCAATCCATTTTCAGTTTATTTTTGTGTATGGTGTTAGGAAGTGTTCTAATTTCATTCTTTTACATGTAGCTGTCCGGTTTTCCCAGCACCACTTATTGAAGAGGCTGTCTTTTCTCCATTGTATATTCTGGCCTCCTTTATCAAAAATAAGTTGGCCGTAGGTGTGTGGGTTTCTCTCTGGGTTTTCTATCCTGTTCCTTTGATCTATATTTCTGTTTTTGTGCCAGTACCATACTGCCTTGATTACTGTAGCTCTGTAGTGTATTCTGAAATCCAGCAGCCTGATTCCTCCAGCTCCATTTTTGTTTCTCAAGATTGCTTTGGCTATTCGGGGTCTTTTGTGTTTCCAAAGAAATTGTGAATTTTTTTGTTCTAGTTCTGTGAAAAATGCCATTGGTAGTTTAATAGGTTTTGCATTAAAGCTGTAGATTGCTTTGGGTAGTATAGTCATTTTCACAATGTTGATCCTTCCAATCCAAGAACATGGTATATCTCTCCATCTGTTTGTATCGTGTTTAATTACTTTCATCAGTGTCTTATAGTTTTCTGCATACAGTTCTTTTTTCTCCTCAGGTAGGTTTATTCCTACGTATTTTATTATTTTTGTTGCATTGGTAAGTGAGTGTGTTTCCTTAATTTCTTTTTCAGATTTTTCATCGTTATTGTATAGCAATGCAAGAGATCTCTGTGCATTAATACTGTAACCTGCTGCTTCACCGAATCCATTGATTAGCTCCTCTAGTACTCTGGTAGCATCTTTAGGATTCTGTATGTATAGTATCATGTCATCTGCAAGCAGTGATAGTTTTTCTTCTTTTCCAATTTGGATTCCTTTGATTTCTTTTTCTTCTCTGATTGCCATGGCCCAAACTTCCAAAACTACGTTTAATAAGAGTGGTGAGAGTGGGCAATCTTGTCTTGCTCCTGATCTTAGAGGAAATGGTTTCAGTTTTCCACCATTGAGAACGATGCTGGCGGTGGGTTTTTCAAATATGGCCATTATTATGTTGAGGTAGGTTCCCTCTATGTCTACTTTCTGGAGAGTTTTTATCATAAATGGGTGTTGAATTTTGTCAAAAGTTTTTTCTGCATGTATTGAGATCTTCATATGGTTTTTCTCCTTCAATTTGTTAACATGGTGTGTCACATTGATTTGCGTATATTGAAGAATCCTTGCATTCCTGGGTAAACCCCACTTGATCATGGTGCATGATCCTTTTAATGTGCCTTTGGATTCTGTTTGCTAGTACTTTTTTTGAGGATTTTTGCATCTATGTTCATCAGTGATATTGTCCTCTACTTTTCTTTTTTTTGTGACATCTTTGTCTGGCTTTGGTATCAGGGTGATGGTGGCCTCGTAGAATGAGTTTGGGAGTGGTCCTCCCTCTGCTATAGTATGGAAGAGCTTGAGAATCATAGGTGTTAGCTCCTCTCTAAATGTTTCATAGAATGGAACTTTTAATTAAAACTTGACCATTCAACAGCTAGGATGCTTGTTTGATTTACTTAAAAAATGGTACTGTGGGTGATGTCAAACATATACCATTAGAGTTTGTATACAAACTTATAATCTCCAAGTTCATGACAGTAGATCGGTGGTCCTGGAACATGAGCTTGCATCAGAATCACCCAGAGGGTTTGCTAACGCACAGGTTGCTGAGCTCTGCATCTGTAGTCTCAGATTAAAAATTCTGGGGTGAGACACAGAGTTTCCTTTTCTGACTAGCTCCCTGGTGATGCAGATGCTTCTGGAAGGGAACTACACTTTGAGAACCATTGTACAAGAGAGAAGAGCAAAGGAGCCCTCCAATTATCCATCACCCAACCGCAACCATCAATAACTCAGAGCCAATCTCAATTCACATATATCTTATCCCCTACCCCTCTCCCAGATTATTTTCAAGAAAGCATCAGAAATCATCTTATTTTATTGGGAACTGTTTCAACGCATAGCTCTAAAATATGAGCAATCCATTTTCCTCAACTTTTCATTTTGAAAATGCACCAGGTTGAAGAGTGAACATTCTTTTACTCAGATTCTTATTATCCCATTGCTTTCTCTCTTTTTTTCTTCTTTTTTGCTTAACCACTTAACAGTTGCAAACATTCCATCCAATTACTTCAGAATGTATCTCCTAAGTAATAGGATATTCTCCCGTCTAACCACAGTACTATTATCAGGTCGAAGGGATTTACCAATGACATGATAATATTATCGAAGTCCATGTACAGTCCATATTCAAATTTCCCCAATTGTCCCAATAATACCCTTTTGAGAATCAACAGTTCAATCAAGTATCATACATTGCTTTCAACTGTCATGTCTCTTTAGTATCCTGTGGTCCCGAACAGTCCCTCAACTTAAATCTTCCATGACAATGACATTGTCCAAGAGCCTCAGCTTGTTTGCTTGTAAAGTGTCCGCAATATGTGTTTGCCTGATATTTTCCTCTTGTTTAGATTTATGTCTTTAGGTTTAATATTCTTGGCAAGAATAAGCAGTCTGTGGCATTATATTTTGATACCATGTGGGTATCCTGTTCTCCAAAACCATTCTCAGCTCTTGGCCTTAATTTTCTTTCAGGGTTCTAGGTCCGGTTTGATTATATTACTTTGGTGGTTGAAAACATGGTGATTCTCTATTTCTAGCATTCCTTTCTGTTTTTATTAGTGGGCATTTTGCTGTAAAGATGAGCATCCCAGCCTCCCAACCCCCTCCCTTATTGTTGTCGCTGCGTATTGCTGTGCTTGCAGCAACAAAAAAGATGAAAACCTGTTTATTTGTTGTGTTCAAAGAAATATGAAGAAAACAAAGTGAACAATATTAAGAGAAATGTAAGCAATTATAAGATGAATTTGACAAGAATTTCCTCTAACAGTGCAAACAGAATGACAAAATCTGTTGCCTGAAATTGGAATTAACTGTTCAGCAACAACTAAAAACAGTTTTTAACAATTATTAAGAGAACCTGAGGTTATAAATTTGGCCAGTTATAAAGTAGCTTGGATCTTGGGCGTGCGCACACACGCACATGCCCTCTCTCTCACACACACATGCACTCTCTCTCTCTCACACACACAGACATTTTAAATGGAGATATAGTAAAAATTAAATAAATAAATAAATACATTATTATTACAGTTACAGAATGTATGCTAGAGAATAGTGAAACCATATACAACATTTTACGGAAAGCACAAGATCTGCAACTAAGCCCATATAATACAGGACCTTTGCAACAATATGAAAGAGTAATTGATTCAAAACATGAAAGAAATTTCAAATACCTTATGTTTCAAATACCTTCTCATGAGTCACGAGACATGAGACATTGGCCAATTAATACTTTAGGTTTTCTCCAAGGACTTTCCAATTTGCAGAGATATGATTGTAGCCTACAAATCTGAACTTGTGGCGTAGAGCCCAGGGAATCATTTCTATCACTTAGAAAAGAATTTGAGCAAACCACAAAAAAAAAATTCCCCCAAAATAGTGTCTGTATGAAGGACAGCAATCCAGCGTCCAATTTTTCTCTTTTTTTTCTTTCCAATGTATGATACATGCGGAGAACATAGGTACTTAGGTTTCTAAAGTAGACTATATCATGAATATAGTTATTGAAGTCATTCAGTAAATGCAGTGCATCATTGTAGGTTTATTTTGTCAGTCTCACTAGAGGTTTGTAACTTTTACTGATCTTTTCAAAGAACCATATATTTGTTTCATTGATTGTCTCTATTGTTTTTCTGTTTTCAATTTCATTGATCACTGGACTTATCTTTAGTATCCCCTTCCTTCTGTTTGTTTTGGATTTACTTTGCTCTTCTTCTTCTAGCTTCCTGAGGTGAGAACTTAGATTACTGACTTGATACTTTTCCTTTTCCTTAATGTACGCCCTTAATGATGTAAATTTCCCTTCCAGCAACGCTTTAGCTTCATCCCACACATTTGGATATGTTTTGTAATCATTTCCATTCAGTTCAATTCACTTCTTGATGTGCTGGATCAAGTGGCCTCCTTACCACTGAGTGGTAGTGAACGTCCTGAAATCATCCCAGGAGGGATGGGGAGGGGTGCTGTCTTACTACCTAGTGGAGGTATATATAATTTCAGAATCTCCACGTGATTGGTTTCCACTGACATGTGGGGAAGGGGAAGGGTGGTCCCTGTTTCCTCCAGTACGATGTGAAATTCTTGGCTCCCCACTGGACCTTTGCTGGCTTGAGGGGTGACCAGGCCAAAATGTGCTTTTTTTTTTTTTTTTTTTAACCCCGTACCGTTTGGCTGGTGTAGAGCAGTTACGGTCAAAACCTTTTCTGAAAACAAATACTGTATGCTAACACATATATATGGAATTAAAAAAAAAAATAAAGGTCAGAAGAACCTAGGGGCAAGACAGGAATAAAGATGCAGACCTACTAGAGAATGGACTTGAGGATACGGGGAGGGGGAGGGGTAAGCTGGGACAAAGTGAGAGAGTGGCATGGACATATATACACTACCAAACGTAAACTGGATAGCTAGTGGGAAGCAGCCACATAGCACAGGGAGATCAGCTCGGTGCTTTGTGACCACCTAGAGGGGTGGGATAGGGAGGTTGGGAGGGAGGGAGATGCCAGAGGGAGGAGATATGGGAACATATGTATATGTATAACTGATTCACTTTGTTATAAAGCAGAAACTACCACACCATTGTAAAGCAATTATACTCCAATAAAGATGTTAAAAAAATTAAATATAGCTTTGAGTTTAATACATCTATCTTTGATTAAAAATTATAATCACAAGAAACAAGCAGTTCTCTCTGAGTATCCATTTGAAAATACACAGAACAAACAAACATGTGGCTTGAAAAAATAGAAAATAACATTCAGAAGATTCCCAGATAAATCAGGAATAATTAAACGAACTTCATCATAGGTAAAACCCAAATTTTGTGTTGGTATGATAGTTTCCTGGGGATAGTGTTCAGTCCCTAATTTTGGATGTTTTTCCAAATTTCTAAGGTATATCTGCTTTGTTGAGTTAATATTCAGAAATATACACTTCATCTTCAAAATAAAAATGATTATGCCTGTAAAAGCTGCTAACGTGGCAATCAGGAAGTCCAGTAAATGTGGCAGATTGGTCATTTGGTAAACTCACTAATTTTAGGAGAGACGCAAATTTTGTGGTCACCCAGCATCACAAAACTTAACAGGGAAAATTCTGAACAAAGGGGCTCTCTCTGTCTCTCTGCGCCACTCTTCATCTGTGAAAATGCACGGAAGGAGGAGCTCACTGTTGGCCAAATGAGACAAATGGATTCTGAACCTCTTACTGTGGGTCACTCTTGTAGATTTTGTGTGTTTATGGCCTTTCAGACGTTGATCAATAGTAATGAGAGCTAATATTTCGGGTAGGTATTAGCTCTTTGCTATTTAGTGTAGATAACGCAGTAAATGCTTTGCAAACATTGTCCCATTTAATCCCTACAACCCCCCTATTATTATCCTCAGTTTGGCCAATTGGGAATCTTAGGCTGAGAGAGACTAAGTACTTTGCCCAAAGTCACACAGCTAAGAAGTGGTAGAGCCAAGTTTCAAATTAAAAATTGCCTCTCTTAAATATTATGGTGTCATTTGGGGGCTCCTGGCAACTTTCCAGACATATTTATCAAAGGCACCAGAATATCTTGAGAAGTCAAGCCCTGAACAAACTGGCTGTGAATAAATTAGCAGGCATCTCCTGCAGTTCAAGGGGCTTTACAGGCCCACATACTGTATGTAAACTCGGGTTTTAGGCTGCCATTGAGGATCTTTGATCAATGACCAAGCGATATTTGTTGGATAGGCAGAGATTGATTCGAAAGGAGAAAGATGGAGCTATATTTCCACACCATAGTGTGAAGAGTGGTCTCTTGTGTCCCTCCTACTTTTTACCCCAAATTCTATCAGTAACCAAAAGGGTTGTGGGCTGCATCAATATGAAAACAAGCCATTTCAGTGGAAAATACTAACTGGGTGCTATGGAATTATGAAAACCAAGACTGGTTGTTCAAATGAATCTCTGTTTCTAACTCTTCATATGGGAGACAGCTGCAGCTCCACCCCCGCCCCCCCCCCCCATCTGCACTCTTACTCCCTTGAAGCTCTCAGCTTCCTGAAGTGACTAGAGGTGAAATTAGTTGTGACCTGGAGGTATTAGTCATGCTAGCCGCCAAATATCTAGGTGAAAACCTGGCTATATTTAAGCCATGGCGGCCAAAAATACTCCCCATTAAACCGAACTAGGAGAAAATTTGGTGACCAGACACTGGTTTGGCAATCATTATGCCTCAAAGGTTCCACTTAAAGTGAATCTATTTGAGAGTGACAACTTTGAGAGCAAAGATGGTGTCTTATACACCTTTGCTTAGTGCTCCTGTTGTGGTCCCTTTCACATGGTTGGTGACCCAAAAAGTTATTCTTTGGGAGACATGTAAGTACAAGCACAGTTTACTGCCCAGCAACAAGCACCCTAATAGACAAGCACAGTGAAAGATTGTACAGGAAGTCAGCCAAAATGGCAGAAGAAGGACCTCTGAAAATTCTCTCCTCCCTTAAAGCAATGAGAAAACTGGCAAAAATGTTCAGAATCAATGTTTTCAGAGCTCTAGAAATTCACCAAAAGTATGCAACAACCACAGGTATATTTATTCTACAAAAACAGCTGAATCTCAGTAGGAAGAGTGAGCCAGGTGGCATTTCAACTAATCCTGTTCTCATGCCCCTCTATCCAACTCTGTGGTAGCTTTGAATACTAACAGCCTGCAATCACGGTGAAAACCGGCCACCTGGCAGCCACCAGAGGGAGCAGAAATGGCACGGGCCTCCTGCAAAGCCTCATTCCCAGAGAACTGTCATTATTTGACCTGTCTGGTCGTTCCCTGGAAGACCCCACTTGGGTGGCTGTCTCTGACTCAGAGCTTACCCAGTTTGAAATTCCTTTTCCCTGAGGGCATTTGTCAAAAACATTTAGAGCCACAAACAGAACCCAACAATATGTTAAAGGAATCATACACCATGATCAAGTGAGATTTATCCCAGGTGGGCAAGGATTTTTCAATATCCACAAATCAATCAATGTGATACACCACATTAACAAACTAAAGAATATAAACCACACGGTCATCTCAAAAGTTGCAGAAAAAGCTTCTGATAAAATTCGACACCCATTTATGATCAAAATTCTCCAGAAAGTGGGCATAGAGAGAACATACCTCAACATAATAAAGGCCATTTATGACAAACCCACAGCTAACATCATACTCAATGGTGAAAAGCTGAAAGCATTCCCTCTAAGATCAGGAACAAGACAAGGCTGCCCACTCTCACCACTTTTATCCAACATAGTTTTAGAAGTCCTAGCCACAGCAATCATAAAAGAAAAAAAGAAATAAAAGAAATTCAAATTGGAAAGGAAGAAATAAAACTGCCAATGTCTGCAGATGACTTGATGCTATACATAGAAAACCCTAAAGACACCACCACAAAACATCTAGAGCTTCTCAATGAATTTGGTAAAGTTTTAGGATGCAATTAATATACAGAAATCTGTTGCATTTCTGTATACTAACAATAAAGTATCAGAAAGAGAAATTAAGGAAACAATCCCATTCACCATCGCAACAAGAAGAATAAAATACCTCGGAATAAACCTAACTAAGGCGGTAAAAGACCTGTACTCCAAGAACTATAAGACGCTAATGAAAGAAATTGAAGACAACACAAACAGATGGAAAGGTACAACGTGTTCTTGGACTGGAAGAATCAATATTGTTAAATTGACCATACTACCCGAGGCAGTCTACAGATTCAACACAATCCCTATCAAAATACCAATGGCAGGGCTTCCCTGGTGGCGCAGTGGTTGAGAGTCCGCCTGCCGATGCAGGGGACACGGGTTCGTGCCCCGCTCCGGGAAGATCCCACATGCCATGGAACGGCTGGGCCCGTGAGCCATGGCCGCTTAGCCTGCGTGTCTAGAGCCTGTGCTCCGCAATGGGAGAGGCCACAACAGTGAGAGTTCCGCGTACCGCATTTAAAAAAAAAACAAACAAACAACCAAAAAAAAAAAACCAATGGCATTTCTCACAGAACTAGGACACAAAAAATTTTCATTTGTAAGAAAACACAAAAGATCCTGAAGAGTCAAAACAATTTGAGGGAGAAAAAAAAAAAACATTTAGAGGCAATTAATTATCATTGCAGCTGCCTGAGGCAGTGGGCCACACTTGGGGCAAACAATAGGAGAACCAAAATCTTATAAGGGAAACCTAGGTAATGAGATGTCCATAGGGACTTTGTAAAGCTATGACATATCCTTAGGAAACTTGGAGGCCTGGTACCTTCCCAGGATGATGGCCAGCTCTGGAAAGACCCAAAAACAAGGAGAAATGAAAGCTAAAACAGAACTGACAAATAGCAGGCAGAGTTTTGAAGCCATACACACAGTCCTCCTTGGCAAAGACTGGGAAATTTAGCAGTTCCAGCCAATTGAAGACATTTCTGTGCAATCATTTGGTAACCACCAAACTAACCAAGTGGTGAATTTGGTAACCACACACAACAGAGGATACAGAAGTCCAGAAAAGCCACTAAAAAATCAAATGACAGCAAGAATACCCACAACAAACAGCAACAACAAAACCTGGAAAGGAGGCAGTATCTGAATTCCAGAGTTGCCACATTCTATCATTGAAAATGTCCAGCTTTCCACCAAAACGTATCAGACATGCAAAGAAGCAGGAAAGTGTGGGAGATACACATGGATGTCCAGACATTGGACTTACTAGAAAGAGACTTTAGATCAGCTATTGTAAACTTGTTCAAACATCTAATGGAAGCCATGTCTTATGAATTAAAGGTAAGCATGAGAACGATGGCTCATCAAATAGAGAATATCATCAAAGAGATAGAAATCGTTTTAAAAATACCAACTAGAAATTCCGGAGCTCAAAAATATATTAACTGCAATGAAAAATTCACTAAAGAGTCTCTACAGAAATTAGAACTGGTATGATGAAACAAAATCATCAAGCATGAAATTTAGAGGCAATTGAGATTGTGCACTCTGAGGAAAAGAAAGAAAAATGAATGAAGAAAAATGAACAGAGCCTCAGAGGCCTTGTAGGGCATGATTAAGCACACCATCTTATGCATAATGAGAGTCCCTGGAGGAGAGAAGAGGAGAAAAATGGGAAGAAAGAATAAGGGGAAAACGTGGCCCCCAACTCCCCAAATTTGATTGAAATTATTAATCTAGGCAAACAAAAAGCTCTGAAACGCCATGGAGGATAAACTCAAGGAGATCTGTACCTAGAACCAGCTTATTCAAGCTGATGACAGTCAAGGACAATGAAAGAATGTTGAAAGCAAGGAGACAAGCAGCTCATCACATACAAGGGATTAACAGCTGACTTCTCATCAGAAACTTTGGGGAACAGAAGACAGCGGGAAGTCACCTTCAAAGTGCTGAAAGAAAAAATCCCATCAACCAAGAATATTCTATCCAACAGAACTCTCTCTTCAAAAACGAAGGGAAGATAAAGCCATTCTCAGACAAAGAAAAGCTGAGTGAATATATTGCTAGCAGACCTGCCCTACAAGAACTACTAAGCGGAAATCCCCAAAAGGTACTAGAGAGTGACTTGAATCCACCTGAAGAAACAAAGAGCATCACTAAATGTAACTAAGCGGGCATTTATAAAAGACAGCATCAGTGTATTGTTGTTTGTAACTCTTTTCTACCTTTGTCTGGTTTAGAAGAGAAGTGCACAAAGCAATGATTATAAACCAATCTGGATGGGCTTAAAGTTAAGGTGTAAAGATGCAATTTGGGGGACAATAATAGTACAAAGGAGCTGGTGGGTCCAGAGGTATACAGGACCAAAGTTTTTGTATAATATTAAAATTAAGTTGGTATTATTCTGAGTTAGATTCTTTTAAGTTAAGACCTTAATTGTCAACTATGAGCTCACCACTAAGAAAATAATTCAAAAACAATAAGAGGATGAAAATGGTATGTCAGAAAATATCTATTTAACACAAAATGGCACCTCAATGGTAAGAGGGAGGAACATAAAGACACGAGGGAAAAAAACAAAAATGGTTGACATAAATCCCACCTTAACAGTAATCACATTAAGTGTAACTAGAATGAACACTAAAAGGTAAAGCAGATATTGGCAGAATGTCATACAGATAGAAAGCAGAATGGTCGTTGCCAGGGGCTGGGGGGAGAGGGGAGGAATGGAGAGTTAGTGTTAAATGGGAACAGAGCTTCGTTTAGGGAAAATGAAGATGTTCTGGAGATGAATATGGTGATCGTTACACAACAGTGTGAATATACTTAATGACACAGAACTCTATGCCTAAAAATGGTTAAATGTTAAATTTTATGTTATGTTTTATTTTATTTTTTTCCTTATAAAAAGGAAAAAACTGGAGAGACATCCCCTGCCCATTGATTGGGAAACTTAATATTGTTAATATGGCAATACACCCCAAACTGATCTACAGATTCAACGCAATCTCCAAAAAAATCTCAGCTGACTTCTTTGAAGAAATAAATAAGCTGATCTCAAAATTCACACGGAAATTGAAGCGTCCAAGAATAGCCAAAGCAATCTTGAAAAAGAATATTAAGTTGGACGGCTCACACTTTCCAATTTCGAATCTTGCTACAAAGCTCCAGCAATCAAGAGAGTGTGGGTTTGGCATAACGGTAGTTATATAGAGTAATGGAATGGAATTGAAAACCCATCAATTAACTTTCACATTTATAGTCAATTGATTTTTCAAACAGGATGGCAAGATAATTCTATGGGTTAAGGAAGGGTGTTTTCAACAAATGATGCTGGGACAACTGGATATCCACAAGCAAAATAATGAAATTGGACCCAATCCTTATTTCACTCCATATACAAAAATTAATTCAAAATGGGTTATAGACCTAAATATAAACACTAAAAATATAGAACTCTTAGAAGAAAGCATAGCAGTAAATCTTCCTGACATTGGATTAGGGAATGGCCTCTTAGATATAATACCAAAAGCCCAAGGAACAAAAGGAAAACTGATTTATTGGACTTGGTCAAATCTTAAACTTTATTTGATGCAAATCATACCATCAAAAATGTTGAAAGAGCACCTACAGAATGGGAAAAAGTGTTGGAAAATCATGTAACTTATAAGGGACTTATATCTGGATGCTATAAATTAGTTTTAAAAACCAATAATAAGATCATCTATACCATTTTTCTAGATTCCACATATACGGGTTAATATGCAATATTTGTTTTTCTCTTTCTGACTTACTTCACTCTGTATGACACTCTCTAGGTCCATCCACGTCTCTACAAATGACCCAATTTCGTTCCTTTTAATGGCTGAGTGATATTCCATTGTATATATGTACCACATCTTCTTTATCCATTCATCTGTCGGTGGACATTTAGGTTGCTTCCACGTCCGGGCTATTGTAAATAATGCTGCAGTGAACATTGGGGTGCATGTGTCCTTTTGAATTATGTTTTTCTCAGGGTATATTCCCAGTAGTGGGATTGCTGGGTTATAGGATGGTTCTATTTTTAGATTTTTAAGGAACCTCCATACTGTTTTCCATAGTGGCTGTATCAGTTTACATTCCCACCAACAGGGCAAATGGGTTCCCTTTTCTCCACACCCTCTCCAGCATTTATTGTGTTTGTAGATTTTTTTGATGATGGCCATTCTGACCACTGTGAGGTGATACCTCACTGTAGCTTTGATTTGCATTTCCCTAATAATTAGTGATACTGAGCATCTTTTCATGTGTCGCTTGGCTATCTGTAGTCTCCTTTGGAGAAATGTCTATTTAGGTCTTCTGCCCATTTTTGGTTTGGGTTGTTTGTTTTTTTGATATTGAGCTACATGAGCTGCTTGTATATTTTGGAGATGAATCCTTTGTCAGTTGCTTCATTTGCAAATATTTTCTCCCATTCTGAGGGTTGTCTTTTCATCTTGTTTATGGTTTCCTTTGCTGTGCAAAAGCTTTTAAGTTTCATTAGGTCCCATTTGTTTAGTTTTGTTTTTATTTCCATTACTCTAGGAGGTGGGTCAAAAAAGATCTTGCTGTGATTTATGGCAAAGAGTGTTCTCCCTATGTTTTCCTCTAAGAGCCTTATAGTGTCTGGCCTTACATTTAGGTCTTTAATCCATTTTGAGTTTATTTTTATGTGTGGTGTTAGGGAGTGTCCTAATTTCATTGTTTTATGAGTAGCTGTCCAGTTTTCCCAGCACCACTTATTGAAGAATCTGTCTTTTCTCCATTGTATATTCTTGCCTCCTTTGTCATAGATTAGGTGACCATAGGTGGGTGGGTTTATCTCTGGGCTTTAAATGTATGAATACTAAGGGGGAAAGTGGGGGTGGGAGGAATTGGGAGATTGGGATTGACACGTATACACTACTGATGCTATATATAAAATAGACAACGGATGGGAACATTACTGTATAACACAGGAGATGGTACTTAATGTACTGTGGTCACCTGAATGGGAAGGAAATCCCCAAAAGAGGGGATATATGTATACGTATAGCTGATTCATTTTGCCGTACAGGAGAAACTAACACAACATTGTAAAGCAACTATACTCCAATAAAAATTAATTTAAAAAACAATAATAAAATATTAACCTTATTGAGAAATGGGCAAAAGATGTGTTTCTTCCCAAAAGATAGAGAAATGGCCAATAAGATCATGAAAATTGGCTCAATACAATTTAAAATTCCGTAGGGAAATTCAAATAAAAAGCACAACGAGATACAACTTCGCAGCCATCTAGATGGCTATTATTTTATAAGGTGTGGGGGGGGGGAAGGGAGAGAAGGAGTATGGGAAGAAGGAAGAAAGAAAAACAGAAGACAAGATTGTTGACAAAATGTGGAAAATGGGAACCCTTGGGCATTACTGGTAGGGCTGTAGCTGCTGTGGAAGACCATATGGTGGTTCCCCAGAAAATTAGGTTTGGGATTACCATATGATTCAGCAATTACACTTCTAGGAATTGCAAAAAGGGGCTTAATCAGATAAGGTGAAAAATCCCAGGTGTTCATCAGCAATGAAAGGATAAGCAAAATGTGGTATATACACACAATGCAATATTACTGAGGCTTAAAAAGAAATGAAATTCTGATACATGCCACAACATGGATGAACGTTGAAGACGTTGTGCTGGATGAAATAAACCAGGTACAAAATGACAATTATCTTATGACTTCACTTATATGAGGTAAGTAGAGTAGTCAGATTCGTAGCGATAGAAAGTAGAATGGTGACTGCCAGGGTCTGGTGGGAGAGAGGCATGGAGAATTATTGTTTAATAGGTACAGGGTTTCAGGTTGGGGTGATGAAAAGTTCTGGTTGTGGATGATGGGGATGATTGCACACCCATGTGAATGTACTTAATGTCATTGCATTTTATACTTAGCATGGTTAAAATGGTAAATTTTATGTATGTTATGTATATTTTACCACAATAAAAATATAGAAAGAAAGAAAGACTCAGTCTCATGGAAAATTACTTTGCCCTGCCAGGAAATTTCTTAGGTATCGAAGGCAAAATTTTCATTAGGAATATAGGTAGGGATTTACTAATGATAGTGTATGCATTTATAATCTTTAAAATTGAATTTGTATTTCAAAATTTTCCCAAAAAGAAAACTTCAGTTCTACATGGATACACTGATGAACAAGATCACACATTTAAAAGAAAAAATAGTGACAGCCCGACAGAACTTTTCCAGAAAATACAGGAGGAACTCTTGCCTATACATTTTATGAGGGCAGCATTACTTTCACACAAAAAATAGAAAAAGACACTACAAGGGGAAAAAAGCACCACAGACCAATATCCTTGATGAATATACATGTAAAACTACCTAATAAAATCTTAGAAATATGAATCCAGTGATATATAAGAAGTATAATCCATGACCAAGCAGATTTATCCTAGGAATGCAAGGTCATTTTAACATTAAAAAGTGCATCGATGTATTTTTTGTCATATTAAGGGAATGAAAGAAAAAATGATTATCACAATATAAGACAGAAAAGTCATTTGATAATATAAAACATCCATTCATGATTAAAACAAACAAAAAACTGATAACTTAAGAACAGAAGGGAACATACTTAACCAGATAAAGTGCTTCTACCAAACACCTGCTGTTGGCATCATACTTAATGGTGAAAGACTGAATGCTTCTCCCATAAGATTAGGAATGTACCAGAATGTCCACTCTCACCATGTCTATTCAATATTATACTTGTGGCCCTGGTTGATGAGTTAAGGCAAGAAAAAGAAATACAAGGCATACAGATAGAAAAGGAAGAAGTAAAAAATGATCTTCATTTTCAAAAGGCATTATAATCTACATAGAAAATATTTAGTAGTCTACGAAAATCAAAAATCATCTCCCAGATCAGATAAGCAATTTCACAAGGTCACAGGACAGAAATTCAATATTAAAAAAGTCCTATTTCAATAGAGTAGGAACAGATAATTGGAGATGAAGAAAAAAATTTTAATGTCACTAACAATAGCACTAAAATGAATGAAATACCTACTAAGAAGTTTAACGTAATATGTGCAAGACTTGTATGCAGGTAACTATAAAATATTGCTGAGAGAAATTAAAGAAGACCCAAATAAATGGAGATATACTATGTTCATGGGTCAGAAGACTCCAAAAGGTTTAAGATGTCAAGTCTCTTATAATTCCTCTATACATTTGCCATAATCATAAGTAAAATGAAAAGCTATTTCTAAAACTTATATGGAAATGCAAGGGACATAACAATAGCCAAAGCCATTTGGATAAGAACAAAGATGGAGGACTTACACTACCAAATTCCCTGACTTAATGTAAAGGTATAGTAGTCATGACAGTGTGGTATTACCATAAAAATAGACGTATGGATCAACTGATAAAATAGAAAGCCTAGAAATAGATGTACACAAAAATATGGTCAGTTGATTTGTGACGCAGGTGCTAAGATAATTAAATTAACTGATAATTAACTAACAGAGCTGGAGAAAGTGGATCTCCATATGGAAACCGCAAACAAACGTGAATACCTCACACTATATGCAAAAAAAAAAAAAACCCTCAAAATAAATAATAGAAAACCTGCAAGAAAATATGGGAGAAAACTTCCGTGTTATGAGGTTAGGCAAAGATATCTTAGGTAGAACATCCATTCAAAAACTATGAATCATAAAGGAAAACAACCAATGGACCGTTAACAAAGTTAAAACAAAACCCGAAAACTTTTGCTTCTCTAAGTCCAGGGTTCAGTATCTCTGTGTGGCACCACATTTTACTCCTATACTGGAACCTCATGACTGACCTTGACTTCTACTTAACCCCTAGAAGAGAAAACTGGGTCTACTTATTTTCAGTTGCAAAAACGTACTTTATTGTCTTGAGCATCTGCTTGCAAAGCTCCCCCCTTTCTCTATTTCCTGGCCAACTTCTTTCCTCACTAATTTCAGGCATGTCTTCTCTGGGGAATCTCCAAGACTCTATTCCAACACTCGAGGCGGGGTGGCTGTCCCTCTTCCATCCTCCCATAGCCATATAAACTTCCTTCTATCTCTCTCTATTGTAATCATCCTTTTTTTTTTTTTTGGCTTCTTTCCCACGGAATGACTTGAAGCAGCAACAAAACCTCATCTGTTTTTATAACCTCAGGCCATGGCCCGTGATAGACTCCTAGAGAGACAATCAGTCCTGTATCCTCACATGTATATAAGAGGTGCCTCCCTAAGCAACATTATTATTTCAAAAACCAAGTAAAGACCCTTAGGCCACCTACTTCCACTCTTCCTTCCAGGTACTGTTTGCAGAGAGCTCCCTTGAAGTCAGTGGAGCAGAGCCTCATAGTTCTGGGTGATAAACAGGGGGCAAAACTAAGCAGCTTCTGTTGAAACCCAAGCGTCAAAGATGGAATCTCATATAACAGGACTAGGTAACAAGGAGCTCTCACCTCAGTTGTTCTGATTTCAACTTAGCCCAGCCCAGGTCCTTCCCCTCCGTCCCTCACATTTTTCAAGCCCTCCAGTCCCCAAGCCACCTGTCCACTACCCATCAGATGCTGACGGTCTCACAGTCAGCATCTCATATAACCCACTGAGAGGTAAACCTCTGCTGTTGATTTGGACTGTGGATACCATCACCCAGCTCACCCTCCTTGCTTTGATAACCCATTTAGACCCATACACCTCCCCAGGGCTTTAACGTACACAATCCTATGTATCTAAACGTGGGGAGGGTCCACACGAACACCCCTGTCTATGGCATCCCCACCAAAAGACAACTCACCATCTGCCGGAACACTTCTGCTTTATATGTTCAGCAATCAGAAACCTGGCTTAAGCCTGCTGGGAGGTTCAGAGGAAAGAAGAAAAAAAGAGACAGAGAGAGGGGAAGGGTGGGAGTAAGAGATACAGGAACAGAGGGGTTGTCACATACCAGAAATGTATCCACTGCTTGAGCACAGTGCACTGGGTTGCAGGAGGGAGGAAAGACAGGGCGGGGTCAGAGGGGCTGGAGGGGTGTGGAGGGCCAGGCCCTCAGCCTCTTTGCACACAGCAGAGTCAGGAGCTTAGCTGGTCTCTTCAAGAAAGTCCCGTCGGTCACTACAAGCACATCACACCCTCCTAGAAGCATGATATTCATTCCCTTCCTTCCACCTCCTGACGCGGTGAGTCTGCTTTCCCTCTGGTGTCATGGTTTGTCAGCCCCAGGAGCTGGGATGTGCTCTGTAGAGGTCACTGCTATATCCCCAGCACCTGGAACAAGGCCGAGATCTACATACTAACTTGTTGAATACCAGGGAAGGCAGGGACCATTAGGATGAGGCTATTCTTCTCCCTCTCTCCCTCTCCCTCTGCAGAACAGGAAAGGTCAGCTTAAAGACACTGAGGAATTTGTTGTTTTGTCTGACACCATGTAGAACCCATCCAATGGCACAGGATTGCCCAGGGAGCCTGCTGGTCCCCAAGGGTCTTGGAGGAGCCAGTTCCAGAGAGCCCTGGCCTGTTTCACCAAGTCCTTCAGGTGAGAGCTCAGAGCCAGCCTCTTCCTCTCTCACTGCTCACAGCCAAGCCAACATGCTTCCCCTTCCTGCTCCACCCAGAGAGTCCCCAGGCCATGCCTGACTTCCCCCAGCATTCCCAAGGGTCCAGTTGTCACTCTGCTTTCCTTTGTAGGGTAGGATATCAGACACTCAGAAGCTGAGACCTCAGGGCACAGACACAGACCCATGAACGGTGATCAAGCCCCCTGTGCTGCCACCTGTCCCTGCTTTCCCCAGTTTCTCGGTCGCTGGGCCCGAAACAAATGCTGCCACACTCGACTGTTTTCACCTCGTCTTTTCAACAGTGTAGTTTTCAACACTGACACCAGCCTCAGGTGAATTGGGGGTTGTCAGTGGTGGGGGGGGTGTGGCAGAGGGAGGGAGCTAGCATCTTACTTAGCCCTATAAGGCTGTACACCCTTCTTCTTGGGGCAGTGCCGCTGGTTCCTCAGTCATGGTTGCAGGAGACTTCAGCCAATGAGGAGTGAATTTTCCACAGCAGACAGCTCTGACCCTGAGCGGAAAGGACTGCAGGAATGAGAAAGGAATAACATCTCTCTTCTCCTAACACCACACGGAGTCTTCATATCTGAGGACCACTGGGCAGTGGTTGTATAGAAGGGGATGGGGGAGGTACACGTGGAAAAAGAATCTCTGGATCCGAATAAAAACTCTTAGCCCCGCACACATAGAGTCAGATCCCAAGCACCCCCACTCCACCACAAGGCAGCCCCTCCAACAGGCAACCTGGTCTCTAACTACAGATTATTCATTTTCATAAGATGATTGTTTTTTTTCCCCTTTCTAAGGTGACCTTGATATGTATTGCAACATAATATCAGCAGGGGAAGTCTATCCCGGGAGTTGGACCATATTTGTCCCTTTAGCCCAACAACATGTGAAGGCCCTGTTAGATGTTGCAACACCAAAAATGACCAGGCAACAGATAAAGATACAGGATACGCTCTTCATATCAAAGAGCCTAACTGGCACACACCAAAATATCCTTTTCTCCACGTAGTCCCCTATTCAAGGCCAGGAGTGGAAAAAGTGCTTGGACAGTGCCTGCTGTGTGAATTAATTGTCCTTTAGCTGTTCAGAGGTGCAGTGTCTATAAGCACTAATGAGTCCCACGTGGAATAGGGCTCCGGTAGGAAACAACATTTGGGAGTCCCAAATAGATAGCTGTTTTATAGACCTTTTCCTACGCCCCTGGAGGGCAGCGAAGGTGGAACCCACAGGTACAGAATCTTAGTGTGATTGGTTTGCTTTAGGTCTAGTGTCTCAGCAGCTATTCCTGGTGGCCTAGGAACTGCCCATTTCCCCACATGGCTCTGTTCTCCTAGGCTGGGCCCTGTTTCATGGGGATGCTCAGTTCCATATCGCTGCTTCTCCAAAAGAGGCTAGGATCTCACATCCTGGGGCTCTATCCTGTCCAAAGTATGAGAGTATCTCCAACTCCCAGGGTCTTGGGAGCCTGCTGGCCTTTCACTCCTTTGTAGCTGCTGTTACCTCTCACATCAGTCACTAGACACGACTGAGGGTTACAGAGAGTGTCTGCCCATGCATGCGTGCGTGTGTGTGGTGTGTGTGTGTGTGTGTGTGTTTAGGATGTGAATCTTTGTGGAAACAAGGACTTATACGCTGAAATCTGGTGGATAAACATGGAGAGGGGTTCAGCGGCCACACCTGAAATCCAAGCAGCAGAGATGGGATTTTATGTAGCAGGATGTGGTATCAAGGAGTCCTCACTTCTGATCCGCACCCTCAGAAAAGCCCCACCCTGTCCAGGTTTCTCAAATCTGACCCTAACATTTTTGAAGCCCTTTAGGCCCAGAGCCACCTGCCCACTACTGTCCAGACTCCGACTGACACCCACACACAGCACTATACATCATCTCCTGGAAGGAACACCTCTGCTGTCGATTTGACCTCAGGCTGCCGTCACCCCTCTCAGCCCCTCTTGGGGCTTTGATGCACCACATGGCCTTACCTGCATCCCACTTTGTACAGGCCTTTGGGTTCTGCAGCCTCACAGCAGTAGATAGTTTCCCCTGCAAGCCCCAGATTCATAAGGTATTCCCCATATGCCTCCCCAAGAACACTCCCTGCCTGGGAGAACCATAATCTTTCTGGCTGACCTTGGGCAAGTCCTTCTTCTCCTTTGGGCTTGGCACTTCTGGAAGTGATTGCCTGCATTTTCAGTAAGTCATGTTCTCTTACCTGTGTGCATCCTTAAGCCTTCTGATCCTTGTCTGTTTGTGGCGGGCTCAGAATCAGCCGGAAATATGCCTCCCCTTCTTGTCAGCCATGATTAGGAACGCATGAACTTGTGCATCTCAAGAGAGGCCTCATTACCCCTTGAACAGTCAGGTGAACAGTCAGAGCACACAGGACAGTTGTGTGGAGGAAGTGGACAGACAGTTCAGCAGTAGGGAGAGGCGTGGGTCATCAGTTTTCCACCTTTGGTTCTCAAACATTACTGAGCCCAAGTTCTGAGCTCTCCTCCTTTGCATATGTTTCCCCCCACCCGCAAGTACATCATATCACAATCCCTGAACCCTAGGGATGGTTCAGGTAGGTGAAGAAAGTGGACAGTTCCTCAGGAGAGGGTATGGGTCAGCAGGATCTCCCAGCTCTTATGGTGAACAGATGACCATTGGAGCCTACAAGTGAGCAAGAGATTAAACATGGTTTGTTTGGTTTTTTCTTTTCTTTTTTTTTTCTCACCCCATCCACCCTCATTCTCTCTGGTGCTATGTCCCAGTGAAATCCTGGGCAACCTTTGGAAGGTGGCAACATTTGTCTTCAGCTCTGCCAAACATTACACAGCCTGCTGTGTTACAGGGGCTTCACACGTGTTCAGTTTATTCTCCAGTCTTCCAAAACAAGGGGAGTGGTGTGAATGCCATTCTGAGGTCACATCACCAGCAAGGGACAGAGCCAGGATTCAGTCCCCGGCTGATCTGAGGCAAGGGCCCTTCCATTACAGCAGTGCAGCCTACACGCCATTGGTCCCAGCTAGGAGCCCTGGGTTCTCTCTGTCACAGTTCACCCTCTTAGGGACAGGGATTCTGTACATACAGTCCTACACCCAACAAAGCTAAAACACTAAGGGGGTCAGGGTTCCTAGGTGACAGGATCACCTGGAGATAGTTGCCACTGCTCAAGGTCCAATCTCATACCACGCCACACCCCACTGGAGAATTATCTACATTAATAGAATGATGGTGGTCATCCAATGGAAAAAGAATGACATCTGCTGTGCCCTTCACCTGTTGCTCCCTGAGGCAATTCTACAGACCTCCGGGACACTCCTGAGCATGGTCTGAAAACCACTGGTCTCATACAAAAGATGGAGTCTAATGGTGGGCCTTTCAAGCACAGAATAATGTGTGTAGCCCTCAGCTTTCCAAGGCAGGGAGCTCAATCATTCAACCTTCCCAATGGAGAGCACACTCTCGAGGACCACAAACACAAAAGGCTGACCCATCCGGGTAGTCTTAGGTTGGAGGGGGACCAGGACAGAGGGGCAAAGAGGGGCCAAGAATGATACCCAGGTCTCCAGCTTGAGTGACCTGTGGCGTGGGGTTGCCATTCACCAAGATAGGGATCACAAGTGGAGAAGCAGGATTCAGCGGGAAGCTGAAGACATCAGGTCTGGACGTAGACACTGCTAAAATTCACAGAGCCGATGGGATGGTGGGGAGCTACCTTAAATATGCTCACAATGACAAAGGAAATCAACAAAATCCTATGCCACTTGGGGAGTGGATACATATGCTGTTTCATTTATTTAATTTTTTTTACATACATGATTATCCACATAATAAGTGTGCTATGTTTTGGTGTATGTTGTGAAGGTAGGGCTCAAACTCTGTGGTAACTCTACAAGGCATTTAATAATGAATAGTTGTTACAGTTACCATTCATCTCAGCGGACCAGGAGCAGCTCTGTTTTTTCTTCAGTTGACCGAACTGCGTTGGACTTGTATCACCCTCAGCGCTTTCTTAATATCTCCCAGTGCTGTCGGATTTACCTCATCAATCTCCACAGCATTCCTGAAGGGTTGAGAAGGACTTTGGGGGCTAGGGATGAGTCCAGGGGCTTATAGGAATAATAGCTTCTGTCTCACAGAAGGGCTGTGAGGATTGAGTGGGATGCCCTTCCACAGAGCAGCAGGTGTTGAACCGGGCCCAGAGCCGACAGAGCAGTTTCTTCGAGGTCAGGCACTTTGGGGTAGGCTTTGGATCTCATTTGTCCCCCCTTCCCCCCAACCTGCCCCAGCAGCCATTTGCATGAAAATCATGAATACACTAGCGATAGCTGAGAGCTTGCAACGAGGAGGGCTATGGACTGCTGAAATGATTGCTGGAGATATAGCACATCTCCTTCCCTTTTAACCCAGCTAGGGTCAAAGAACTCTCCCCACCCCAGCTCTGTGAAGTGAGGGTCAGAACCGTCATTTTGGTTTAAGAGAAGTGACCAGGAGAGAATCGCGGTCAGCCAAAGTCACGGTCAGGGATGGGTCTGGTCCTGGCCCCCAGATCTCCGGACCCTCAGTACAGTGTTCTTCTGTCCAGCTGGCCCATTATCATGTCCCGTTCTTCTGAAATACCTTGTCGTGGGGGGTTAAAATAGGCATGTTCCTCTACGGGTAAAAGGGTCTAGCTTTGCTATGTACTTTATTCCTTCTATGCCTGGGAGGAGACAAGTGTGAAGGGGCTTTAGTGTTGGCTGACAACCTATCATGGGCCCAACTCATTACATAGTTTTCGATTCTTGCACATACATAGGTTAGGATCTCAGGTTGGCATCAGGGAGCACATCGCTGCACCTTCTCAAAGACTTGTTTTCGGTTATTGAAAATTGGGGTGAGTCTTACCAACCTTGCGTGGTTGTGGTGGGGGCTACATAAAGCAGCCAGTATGTACACCCCAAATGAAAAGCCATATGAGAAGACACAGGAAGTAAAACGAAAAGAGAAGTGAGAGGCTGGGAGTAAACACATTCTTCAATTATAACACATTAAAGAATCATAGTTACATTATACAGAGAACTCTGATGAAACAGCTCGAGAAACACACACCCACAAACAAATAACAATAGGAAAGTTAGCAGAGAACCTGAACAGGTTGTTTACAGAAATACAAATGGTGATACAAAAGGAATAGGAGCTCAACACCACAGGCAATGATGGAAACAAAATAACAATGGGGTTACACTTTTCAAACTGCAAATTGACAAACATTTAAAAATTAATGATATCAAAAGAATAGCATACACCGATGTTGTGAGTGTGCGTTGGTGCAGATTGTTTGGAGAGCCGTTAAGCAGGGGTTGCTTGACTCTGATCTCTTGACCCTACAGTGCATCTCCACATTCTCCTTCTTCCTCCTGCCACAGACCAGAAGTAGAAGCAGACTGGGACAACCGTTACTTCCTAGACTAGAGCCCTGGGGGCTCAGGTGTCATGGCCTTAAGACCCATCGCAGTGTTCTACAAAACCTATTTCAAGCCCTGGACACACCTTTGGGCATCCTCAAGGTCAGGACCTTGGGAGCGTCCCCAGGGCTGAGCCTGAGCCTTGACTGAGCAGCCTGACTTCCAAGAATTACAGCCAAAGTTCTCCGGGTCTCTGTGAAACACAAATTTCTAGATCCGTGCTTCCCTCGATTGCACTACCTTGGCTTCCACTACCGTAGGCAAGAGAAATCTGGAGTTTGATTATGCATCCCCAGCATAGCTGTGGCTCCACTCCTTGCAAATTCAAGGGCAGTTTCAGGGATTTGGCAGCGCCTTCCTGTCTACAAACTGAGTTTCTGGATATGAGGATGGGTCTGGTGAAGAGAAGTACAATCTACAATTACCTGGGTTTGAATAAAATAAACAATGCGCAAGTCAGTCTTTCCTTAAGCCTCCAGGCTTATATATTCATAAATAGAGTAATGTAAAAATTGGGAGGCATCACTCTCAATTAGTCATTTAAGCATCTATGCTAAAGTGCAATGGTGGGGCTTGGAAGCCTGATTAGAGTCGGTTTGAGGGAGAGCGAGGGAGAGGAAAGGGAAACAATGATATTAGTCAACGAGGCATCTCAGTACTTGAAGGAGAGCCAGAGAATGTATCAACTGCTTGAACACAGTGTACTCCTCTCCAGGATGGGGTAGTGGAAATCTGGGAGAGGGAGGCAGGGATGGGGTTTCAGACTCTTAGGCCTCTTTACGCCCAGCAAAATGATGAAGAGCTCTGCTGGCCTCTGACAATAAGCCCTTTCAGACATGACGTGCCCATTGCACCTCACAGAAAACATGAACTTCACTGGCATCTTGCTGCTGCTGAATCCCGACCAGGTGACTATGGCTTCTCTCCAACATCCCAGATCATCAGCTCCAGGAAGGCTGGGATCTAGGTCTCTAGAGTTCACTGTTGTACCCCCAGTGCCTAGAAGTGACCCTGGTGTGCACATAGCAGACCCGCAACACACTTGCTGAAAGAAGGAATGAATGTCAGTGTTAGCCAGGATGGTTTTTCTCTAGTTTCCAGGACAGGACTGGCTCAGCTAAAGGCACTGTGCCCTTCATGTATTTTGTCAGCACCATGGAGAATCCATCCAATGGCACAGGCTCACCTAGGGAGCCTGCTAGAGGAGCCAGTTCCAGAGAGTCCCGGCCTGTTTCACCAAGTCCTTCAGGTGAGAGCTCAGAGCCAGCCTCTGCTTCCCTCACTGCTCACAGCCAAGCCAACATGCTCCCCCTTCCTGCCCAACCCAGAGAGTCCCCAGGCCACGCCTGACTTCCCCCAGGGTTCCCAAGGGTCCAACGGTCACTCTGCTTTCCTTTGTAGGAGAGGATATCAGACACTCAGAAGATGAGACCTCAGGACCCACAGACACAGACCCATGAACGGTGATCAAGCCCCCTCTGCTGCTGCCTGTCCCTGCTTTCCCCAGTTTCTCTGTCACTGGGCTTAAAATGAATGTGGCACTCTTGATTCTTTTGGCTCCATGATATTTATTATCCCTTTCCACACCAACATCCACCTCCTGTGGTTTATGGTTTGCCTCTTTTGGTGGGGGCACTGTGAGGGGGGATGAGTTGGGGGAGGGAGTTACCACATTACTTAGCCATATGAGTCAGTACTCCTGTACCTTGGAGCAGAACTGCTTATTTCTCAGCCACTGTTGGGATAGGACTGTGTTTGATGGACAGTAATGGTTCTACTGGTTTCAAACATTTCAAAAAGGGTGGCTGTTGGGTGTGACTGAGTGATAGCCATTGGGGCCGGGGGCCGGGGGGTGGTTCAAGGATCATGAGTAGAGGGACAGGGAGGCTGGGTCAAAAGGAGAGAAGATGTCATAGAACTCAAGGCTTTTAGAGGCGTTAGAGCCACTGGCCCCAACGACCCCCACCCCACCCTTACAAAGAATCCCTCCAGCACATGGTCTCATCCATAACCTCAGGTCGTTGATCTCATATTATGACACCATGTCCTTTTGTAAGCTGCTCTTGGTATGTATTGCAGTAAAATAGCAGTACGGGAAGAGCTGAGTCTGACGAGTGCTTCCCAGAACTGAGAAGAGCCTGGGCTTTTCTGGGACTGCTCTGCTCCTGGCTAAGGTTCTGCTAGGGAAGTCCAGCCGCGAGCAGTCCACACCCCGATGGCCTGACAGAACCATTTGTTTCCTAGGAAACTCCAAGTCCACCAGGCCCCTCGACTTGCTGCCTTTGGCTCTGAGCCACACCAAGGAAATGTGGGGTGCAGGGGCTCTGAGAGTTTCTCCTCTTCTGTTTTCCACTTTTTACAGTATTTTTTACTATAATATTTCAAACCTGCAGAAAAACAGAGAGACTGGTACAACAGCTACCACCCCTATTTAATAACACTTTGCCATAAGTGCTTCAGAGCTCTCTCTAGTTTTGAATTAAGTATCTTGAACACATATGAAGCATCCCCGACTCATACTCACTCATCTCCTCCCTAAAGTAGGTCTCCCTCCCGGGTGTCTGAATAATCCTAGGTCTTCATGCAGCTTCAGAGCAGTTCCCCCTCCTGTATGGGTGACCCCACGTCGCCTTAGAAAAGGTCCCCTGATGCCTTCTGGTGAACGTGGGGGATTCTACACCCCTGAATCCCAACTCAGAGGGCAAAAGAAAGAACACCTCAGCAGCTTTTACAGATAATCCAGGACTCAGCCCCCTCCCATCTATAACTTTCTTCTCTTGAGGTGGGCCCTGTGTCAGTGGTGGAGCTGAGCTCTTCATCTGTTTTACCAAGAGAGGCCAAGAGCACCACCCTCAGTCCCAGCCCTGCTCAAGGGATAGGAGTGTTCCATTCACACAGGGGGCTGGTCCCTTGCCACCTGCTGTCACACCCCGTGGGCTCAATGACCAGGTATGGCTGGTGGGGATAGGGAGGAAGGCAGGACTATGCAGGCCCAAGTCCTGGTGAGACCCATCCAATGGGTCTACTGGAAGCCAGCTGGGATCACCAGACCATGCAGCACTGTCCAAGGTGACCCATCAACCATTAGCTCCATCAATGCAGCTGATTCCGGCAGGGGCTCACTATACCGAGGTGGATACAGAGAGCAGGCGTGGTAGGCGGCCTTCTAAAATGGCTTCTGCAGACCCCTGCTTCCTGGCACTCCTGCCCCTGTATAATCCCTTCCTCTTGAGTGTGGACTGGACCGAGTAACTTGCTTCTAACCAACAGAATTTGTCAAAAATGATGGCATGTCATTTCTAAAGTTAGGCTATAAAAAAAACTGTGTCTTCCGTCTTGCTGGCACTCATTCTCTCTCTCTGGCTCATTTTGCATTCTTGCTCTGATGGAGAGGGCCACACGGCAAGGAGCTGATGATAGTCTCTGGCCAACAGCCAGAGAGGAACTGAGGCCCCCAGTTCAATAACCCACGAGGAACTGGATCCTACCAATAGCCACACGAGTGAGCTTGGAAGTCGACCCTCCCCCAGTCACGCCTTCAGATGAGACCACAGTCCATGAGCTGACACCTCGATTGCAGCCTCGTGAGAGATGGAAAAAAAGAGGAGGATCTGGTTAAATCATGCCCAGGTCCCCAACGTACAAACACGGGAGATAATAACTGCGTACCATTTTAGGCCGCCATGTTTTGGGGTAATTTGTTATTCAGTAGTCAATAATAACGAAGACAGCAGGAATCTCTGGGGACTGGGGGCAGGAGACAGAGGCCTGACTCAGGCTGAGAGGGCTTCTTAGAGGCCAGGGTGGTGCAGCGTGTGCCCACATCTTGGTCTGGCCTGGGGGCTCGTCCTGCTTTGTCACTAATCATCTGTGTCACCTTGGGCAAATCACTTGAAGTCTCTGGCTCAGTTTGCTATTCTGTAACATTTAACTGATGCTCAACTTGCAGGACTGTTGGAAAGATAACTGTCGATTTATCTGTAATTCACATGACAGAATGTCTGATACATACCAGGCCCTCAGTGAATGGCAGCCATGAGTATTAACATAGTTAATTTGGAACCCTGCATCCACCTCGCAGAAGCTCCCCAGAGATCCTGGAGGGTTCCAGTACTCAAAAACCCAATCCAGGGAAAAGTATCTCCCTATCAAGTAGTACAGAAGCATTTGTTCCTCCCAGGAAGGGAGGCTTATCTGAGTAGATACTTTTCTAAATATTCTGGGGTGAGGGAGGCAGGCCCAGCTGGATGCAATTCTGAGGCCTTATCCCTCATACAAAGGAACAAATACTCGCATTTCTCCCTCCCTCCCTTCCGCCCTCCCTCCCTCCTTCCATTCCTCTCTCTCAGTTGCCTGTTTTCAAGATCCTATCTCCGCAATTCTGCCTTTTTTCACTCATTTCATGTCTACTAAATATCCAACACTTCCTTATGTTTTCCTTGTTGTAGCCTGGATAAACTCATATCAGCATTCTCATTGTGCACTGGTCTCTGGCTCCTTCAGGCCACAGAGGAAAGTCCCTGGCCACTGACTTCTGGGGAACAGCTGAGGTGGGCATCACCCTGGCCTCCCCATTATCCCCTAGAGACGGTGCATTTAGAAGGCCCAGTTTATACGGGATAGAAATCTGTACAGGACAGGAGCTCAAGACACATTCTAGACCAGGAGTGGAGACTTCTTTTTGGATCACCCAGATCCCAAATGAGATGATTTGGTAAGAGCCCCTTTCCATCCAGGATTTTGTCTCTCATCCCTCAGACCTTCCCCTTGAACATCTGGACTCTGCTTTTCTCCTACAGCTTCATCTCTCTCTACAACATGTCTAAAATTTGCCTTCAGTCGCCCCGCCCCCCCCCCCCAAAATAACAAAAACCTTTCAATTCTGCCCTGCCTCAGGGCCTTTGCACCTACAGCTCTCCTCTGAAAACACTATTTCTCTATTTGACCTTCCACTTGTCCTTCTGGTCTCTGATATTCCTACCCCCAAAAGGAACCCTTGCTTGTTCCCAGATCACCCCAGCCCTTGGTCACCTGTCCCCGCTCTGCTGTGCACACAAACATGTCAGGTACTTTTCCCCATCACAGCATTTTGCACAACTGAACTGTCACCTCTGGTAAGTTAATTTGCATGATTCTCCCACCCAAACTCTCACCTCTGGGGCAGGAGCTGTGCCTTGTTTGTTCTGGAACACCCAGTATCTGACACAGGGATTTCACATACAGTGGGGACCCAATAAATGTTTATTGAAAAAGCAATGAGTCAATGAGAACGTGTTCATTAAGTCTTTATTGTGCCTATACTCTCTGATCTGGGACAACATTGAGCAGTATCCTTTTATTTCCTCTAGCATGGAGTCCAGAGCCTCCTGCCCGACAGGAGCTGGATGTTTCCCAAGTCTGGGCTGAGAACAGTCTTCCTGGAGGTGTCAAGAGCTTTCCTGCATTCCTGACATGAATCTGGTCTGGCCCAATGTACGTAGGGCAGACCACAGAGGTGTGTGACCACAGGGGATACAGAGACGGGTGTAGCTGCCACCACAGCTGACAGATCCCAGGCCCAGGGGACAAAGCTCTGAGGCCTCCTCACTCCCTCTTTCACTTCAGGACAGTTTTCGGAAGGGGGCCCCCTGGTTGTGATGCTGCCACTCGCCAAATGATCCAGTGGACAAACAGGGCCATAACTTGGCAAACAGCACTAGAAATTCTAGAGGCCTGATTTCTTTTAACCTACTGTATGTGTTCTCCTTCAGCTCATCAAGCATTTAAAGTGGTTGCTTTAAATTCTTTGTCAAGCAAGACTTAGGCATGTGGTTTTTTATGTTGAGTTTCCGGGGATTTATGTTATTCCTTTGAATGGGCCAGGTATCTGTGTATCTTCATATGCCTTGTGATCTTTCAGTGAGAATTTGGGAGGCTACCTCCTTATCATCTTGTGCTCTGCTGGGAAGGTGGTTGGGCAAGAGTAAGAAAAAATGCCATGGACTTTCCTATCATTTTTAGTGGGATTTTCTTTTTTTTTTTAATTTGGGGGTTTACTTTGTTGTTGTAACTCTTTAACTTGTTTCTAAAGTTCCCACAAAGATACTTTGGTCTGTATGTTGCTGTTTACTTAGTATTTCCATATGAGAGTGATGGCCTAGAGTTTCCTAGTCTGTCCTCCTGTTGACATGACATCACTCTTTCAGGAACATCCCATTTTGAGAGCCCTGTTTCTCTCCATTTGCTTTTGCATTACAGGTAGTTCAGGATAAGAGACAAGCCGTTTCATGAGGTTTATACTGACTTTTTGGAAATGATATAGTGATCTTTTCTGATGGGTCAACGAATAGTTGAGAAACCATCCAAAGTTTACTGCCTTTACAACATGCAAGGTGTAGGTTGCAGCACATGTGTAATAGCTATGTACACTTTTCACATTTATGGTTCTCTTCATTGTCTCATCACACTGCTGCCTTAATCTGTCAGCTAAAGCATAATACTCTCTGACCAGACTGGCAAGGATCCTGAAGGGCTTTATAAAGTTTTCTATGTCTAGAAAGCTAAATGTTTTCTTTTCTCCATAGCACTTACTGTCTAATATATTTTTTACCTTAAAGATTTAGTTTGTTTATGGCTTCTCTCTCACTCCACTAGAATGTAAGCTCTATGAGGGCAGTGATTTGTGTCCACCTTGTTTAGTGCTCTACCTCAAGTGCTTAGAAGAATGACTAAAACACAGAAGACCTCAAAAGGTATCTGCTATATTGAGCTGGACTGATATCCTGAAACCTGAGGCTATCCTCAATAAAAGATTCACAACTGACCCCTTCCCCTGAATGCTCCAAAAGGCCAACGTTCAAGAGTGCCAACTTTGCTCACTATTTTATCCTAGCATCTCCAGCTAGATCATATTAGTGTACAATAAATGTCTTTCAAATCAATGCATGATAGACCATTTGGAAATTATGCAAGGTAATCCACTTGATGAACAAGTAAAAGGAGGAAAATCATACACGTGTCAATACATAATGTAAATGCATTCAATAATAACAGGGCCTAACATTTTTATAGAGCTCTAATTAATAAAAACTCTCTATATATTTATTAATTTCATCCCCACAGAAATCCTATGACGTTGGTAGTATCGTTATCCTTATTTTGGAAACGAAGAAATGGAAGAGTTGAGGAATAAGTAACTTGCCAACCCACACAGCTAACTAAGTGGCAGATCCTGATATAGTAGCGCAGGCACCTCAGCTCTAGCATTTGTGCAGCCAAAGACTACACTGTACTGCCTCTCTGGAAAACTACCAATAGCTAATCCTAAAGAAACCTTCAAGTGGTCAGGTAGGTTATCTGGATGGAAATACCAGAATCCATGAGTTAACTGCCTTTCAAATGACAAAATACTGAATCTATTACTGTTAAAATTTTTTAAGTGAGAAGAATACTCTGTATTATCACATTCAACATTTTTTAGGCATGTTGACAATATCAAAAGTCAAGAAAGAATGAAACAACTGGCCCTTTCCTTGAATATATAGCCTCGGGGTCTATTGGATGTCCCCAATTACACCATCTTTCCTCTGATCATAGTGTGTCATTCACACATGTGTGAATCCCACTCAACGCAACTTCTTGCTGATGGTGATGATGGAGGCCCCATATGTCTGCTTGGACTGAGAGATCTCATCTGGTTACCATATGGACCCATGTGTCCTTCAGGCAGAACATCTTAGAGGAAAGTACATAGAACTTGCAGGCAGAAAATACCTTAGATAATTCTTGGTTCAGGCATTGCCTAGCTCTGGGTGAATTTGGGCAAACTGCTTCATCAACACAAACCTCAACTTCCTCATTAGGAGAATAAGGATACTAAAACCCACTAGATTGGGTTGTTGTGAGGAGTAGTTGAGGTCATGCAGGAAAAAGAGATCACACAGTGCCTGGAACATTGTAGGTACCCAATGCAGAACCACTAGTTTGAAATAATGTCAGAGTAGATAGAATCTATTTCCTCCACTCAATACCGCATAATGTGTTTTACTCTTCCTTTTCAAATTTCTGCAATACATAATAAGGAAAACCAAAGTTCTGGGACCTGCTGCTGATTTAACATGTGAAATAGTTTGGGTGCATATTTACATCTATAGATGAGTCCTGATTTTAAAGGAAGGTTGAGACAGCCTGTCTGAGACTGGTTGCCTTTTATCTGGGAGAGAATGAAATAATGCTGTACATAGCCATTCTTCCTGTCACGTAACACAGTAGGAAATAATTTCTCTGCCTTGAAAGGAGAGCTGAGACATAAGGCAGGAATTAAGAATACTCATCAAGTTGTGGGTTTCTCTAAAGCAGGTCTGTCTTGGGCTTCACTCTAGTGCCTGCCAGAGGGACAGGTATAATGTTAACATATGTTTATTTCACTTCTTGGGCTTATATTTTCAAGTGCTTGTTTTGCTAACTCTGGCATTTAGTTCAGACAAAACTTATGTCTTCTATGGGAGGTGCGAGACAGGACTGGAAGCAACAATATTTCTTAAAGGCTTACAATGTGCCAGACACTTTACACAGCAATATATTGAAAGGAAACAGGGATTATAATAACCAGGAGGTTAATTATAGGGGGGTTGTCACTCTGCTTTCTTTGACTGTTTTGAATTTTTTTTTAAAGAATGGGAAGATATGAGTTCATGTTCATGTCTATGATTTTTCAGTGAGAAAATATAGGTATTCCCAATCCAGACTCATACGTTATGGAATGATCAATGGCTATTGAGTATAGGAACGTTTGATTGCTACAGTCACAACAGGATGAGAATGGGCATAGCTATACACATGCTAAACCAAACAGAAGATATATTTTTGTGATATTGGCTCCAAGAATCTATCACCTATACAGAGAGATGATCATCAAAAATCCATATTGTCATGGGATTTACTCCCATTGGGAAAGCTGCTGAGGGACAGTTAATATGAATAAAAGAACAAGAAGTGTATTTAACAGTTCATTTGTGATAGTCAGGAATTGTGGTCTGTATTAGGGATCTCCAGAGAAATAGAACCAATAGTTTCTCTCTCTGTCTCTCTCTGTAGATAGATAGATAGATATAGATATAGATAGATATTAGATATAGATAGATACATATAGGTATGTAGAGATATAGAGAGATATGTATCTATCTATCAAGATTGATTGATTGATAGACACACATATATATATATATCATCATCATCAATATCTATCTATATATAGATTGACTGGTTGATTTTAAGGGTTTGGCTTATGTGATTATGAGGCCTGGCAAGTCCAAAATTTGCAGGTAGGCTGGCAGGTTGGAGACCCAGGGAAGAGTTGCAGTTTGAATTCAAAGGCAGTTTTCTGGCAGAATTCCGTCTTCCCCAGGGAGATCAATCTTTTTTTTTTTTCTATTAAAGCCTTCAACTGATTGGATGAGCCCCACCTACATTATGGAGTGTAATCTACTTTACTCAAAGTCTACTGATTTAAATATTAATCTCATCTTAAAAATATCTTCACAGAAACATCTAGAATACTCTTCAATCAAATATCTGGGTACCGTGGCCTAACCAAGCTGACACATTAAATTAACCTTCATATGGTCCTATGTATTTCATCATAGCCTATGGAAATTTTCTTTGTATTAACAATTGTTTTGGATACATGTATATGCTAGGTTAAAATAAAGAGACATTAGGAAGAGGTGGGTGTGTCTCATGGGATGTCCCACAGTAGGAAGGAAAACACTGCCAGTAAACTGATGCATAAGGCAAAAACAAAAGGGGCAGTGATATTGTATAGGAATCTTATGGTACAGACATCTGTCTCAGCCCAACAGTGGATTATTTAAAATATGGAGAGTCAGCACTGTGTTCAATTGATATGCCTAAGATAAGTCTCTGTCTTTGTGCTTCACTTATTGCTGATGGTGACTGAATTTGACTTTCATTCCCTTCTGTAAACACAGATGGCTTTCACAGCTGACATCTCCTTATGCCTCTCAACATTTCTAGGTGGATGGCAGGGTTAGGTATTATTTATTCTGTTTCACAGAAGACACCAGGGCAGAGGGAGAAACTAAGCCAAGGCCCTAATGATACTGGCACAGTGACCCATATCTCCTGACAGTACTCCTGTGTCCTCTCCAGCAGACCCATTATGATGCAATGTAGTTCTACAGCCAATGAGGAACAAGCGAATTGGAGCCAGAATACCTCAGAAATGTTAAGGAAGTGGAGGCACCGGGCATCTCTGAGGACAGGGGTTTGGAGTAAGTACAAACACCAATTTATTAAAGGGATATTTAGACCCCCAGATCCTTTCTATGACCTACTCAGTCAGATAACTGCTCCACTCTGAACCCAGGGGAACATGGGAGGTTTACGTTCTGGACAGATTTATTTAGGGAAGCTGTGGGCTTAGGTATACCAGACATAGAGGAGGGTGAGGTGAAGCATGACCCAAGGGAATTAGGTGAAATTCAGAACCCTTAATGTTGACCAGTGCAGGCCATGCAGTCCTCTTAGCTGCCAGAGAACTCACAGGTACCTACCACCCCAGGCAGGGATATCTGTTTTGCTGATGCAGTCTTATTAGCCTATGAATCATATCTGATCTTGTAGAAAGTCTTGGGGTCAGCTGCAGACTGCCCTAGCTGCAGGTCACCCACACTAGTTTAAACTAAAAATGATCCAAAAGTGTTTTCAGCCCTTGGCAGAAGCGACCCAAAGAGATACAACCAGCATACACTTCTTCCATGGCCCCTATAATACCCAAACCCTACCAGGGGACCAAAACAGTCTTTAAGTGTCACGGGTACACTTCTGAGGGAAACAATAAGTTCACATTACAAGAACATTGATTAACTTTCCTTTCCAATTTCTGTCACACCCCTACAAAATTTCAGGAAGTTAGCTGGCTGTGCCTATTAATCATCATGACTGAAACCAGTGAAGACAGTTTTCCCAGCACCACTTATCGAAGAGACTGTCTTTTCTCCATTGTATATTCTTGCCTCCTTTGTCATAGATTAGGTGACCATAGGTGCCTGGGTTTATCTCCGGGCCTTCTATCCTGTTCCATTGATGTATATTTCTGTTTTTGTGCCAGTACCATACTGTCTCGATTACTGCAGCTTTGTAATATAGTCTGAAGTCAGGGAGCCTGATTCCTCCAGCTCCATTTTTCTTTCTCAAGATTGCTTTGGCTATTGGGGTCTTTTGTGTTTCCATACAAATTGTAAATTTTTTTGTTCTAGTTCTCTGAAAAATGCCCTTGGTAATTTGATGGGGGTTGCACTGAATCTGTAGATCGCTTTGGATAGTACAGTCATTTTTGCAATATTGATTCTTCCAATCTAAGAACATGGTATATCTCTCCATCTGTTAGTGTCAACTTTGATTTCTTTCACCAGTATCTTATAGTTTTCTGAGTACAGGTCTTTTGCCTCCTTAGGTAGGTTTATTCCTAGGTATTTCATTCTTTATGTTGCAATGGTAAATGGGATTGTTTCCTTAATTTCTCTTTCTGATCTTTCATTGTTAGTGTATAGGAATGCAAGAGATATCTGTGCATTAATTTTGTATCCTGAAACTTTACCAAATTCACTGATGAGCTCTAGTAGTTTTCTGATGGCATCATTAGGATTTTCTATGTATAGTATCATGTCATCTGCAAACAGTGACAGTTTTACTTCTTCTTTTCCAGTTTGGATTACTTTTATTTCTTTTTCTTCTTTGATTGCCGTGGCTAGGACTTCCATATCTATGTTGAATAATAGTGGCAAAAGTGGATATCCTTGTCTTGTTCCTGATCTTAGAGGAAATGCTTTCAGTTTTTCACCATTGAGAATGATGTTTGCTGTGGGTTTGTCGTCTACGGCAGGGGTCTCCTACCCCCGGCAGTGGGCCGGTACCGGTCCATGGCCTGTTAGGAACCTGGCTGCACGGCAGGAGGTGAGTGGTGGGTGAGCGAGCAAAGCTTCATCTGCCACTCCCCATCACTCCCCATTGCTGGCATTACCAGCTGAACCATTGCTTGCATTACCGCCTGAACCATCCTCTCTATTGCTCACATTACTGCCTGAACCACCCTCACCCCCCGTCCGTGGAAATATTGTCTTCCATGAAACTGGTCCCTGGTGCCACAAATGTTGTTGGGGACCGCTGGTATATGGCATTTATTATGTTGCAGTAAGTTCCCTCTATGCCCACTTTCTAGAGAGTTTTTATCACAAAGGTGTGTTGAATTTTGTCAAAAGCTTTTTCTGCATCTACGAGATGATCATGTGGATTTTATTCTTCAATTTTTTAATATGGTGTACCACATTGATTTTTTTTAACATCTTTATTAGAGTGTAATTGCTTTACCATGGTGTGTCACTTTCTGCTTTATAACAAAGTGAATCAGTTATACATAAACATATGTCCCCGTATCTCTTCCCTCTTGCAACTCCCTCCCTCCCACCCTCCCTATCCCACCCCTCTAGGTAGTCACAAAGCACCGAGCTGATCTCCCTGTGCTATGTGGCTGCTTCCGACTAGCTATCTATTTTACGTTTGGTAGTGTATATATGTCCATGCCACTCTCTCACTTTGTCCCAGCTTACACTTCCCCCTCCCCATACCCTCAAGTCCATTCTCTAGTAGGTCTGCATCTTTATTCCCATCTTGCCCCTAGGTTCTTCTGACCATTTTTTTCTTTTAGATTCCATATATATGTGTTAGCACACGGTATTTGTTTTTCTCTTTCTGACTTCACTCTGTATGACAGTCTCTAGGTCCATCCACATCACTACAAATGACTCAGTTTCGTTCCTTTTTATGGCTGAGTAATATTCCATTGTATATATGTGCCACATCTTCTTTATCCATTCATCTGTTGATGGACATTTATGTTGCTTCCATGTCCTGGCTATTGTAAACAGAGCTGCAATGAACATTGTGGTACACGACTCTTTGAATTATGGTTTTCTCAGTGTATATTCCCAGCAGTGGGATTGCTGGGTCATATGCTAGTTCTATTTTTAGTTTTTTAAGGAACCTCCATAGTGTTCTCCATAGTGGCTGTATCAATTTACATTCCCACCAACAGTGGAAGTTGGTTCCCTTTTCTCCACACTCTCTCCTGCATTTATTGTTTGTTGATTTTTTTCAGCCCCCACATTCAGGGTTGTCATCGTTACATAGTTGCTAACAGATATCACTTGAAAAGAAGATTACTGGATGAAATTTGAAAAATTTAGTTATGTTCACATCTTTATATATTCTCTCATGATTTCTAAAGCATTTGTTTCTTTTCCAACACCCAGAGTATATGGCATTGTATCACAAAAGGGAGTTGATTTGTCTGGAGGAGAGCAAGTAAATGAAGTACACTTGCAAAGCACCTTATAAAATGATTTTTATGTTATATATGCATTGAGATCTCAATGTATAAAATCTTACTATACATTGAATTGGGCAATTGGGATTGACATGTATACACTGATGTGTATACAATTGATGACTAATAAGGACCTGCTGTATAAAAACAATAAATAAAATAAAATTCAAAAAAAAAGAATGCATGAAACAAAAACGAATCAACTACTAGGACACAAAACCTCAACTAAGCCTGGGTGGAAATGGTGAAAGTCATATTCTCTGACTACAAGTGTATCAATAATAAAGCTGTAATTTAATGACAACAGTTTAAAGAAAAAGGCTCACCATTGTGTAAAATGGGAAAGAAACATGTCCTTAAATAATTGTTTGGTTAATAGAAATCCAAAGCTACCAGGTAAAGAATATTGAGAACATTTAAAAAATATAAGAACTTGTTCCATTAAAATGTAGAAGACATGGCAAAGTTATATGGAGGCAAACGCATAACCTCTTATACTTTATTATTTAATGGGGAATAACAATTTAAAAGAACAAGCACTTTAACACAAATAAAATGGAAGATGTTAGAGCAATGAAAATAATAAACTAGAAACTGAAAAAGGTTTGGATCTTTTCTTTCTGTTGGGTGCTATATTTAATTCTAATTTTCAGTTAAAATACAATTCAGTTGGATTCAAATTGAATTTAATTTAATTTTAAATTCAGACCGATGCTAAAGGTCAGAATTTATAATTAAATTTATATAGACAATTCTGCTTCAGGGAAAATAGAGTGGGTGTACGTTTCCCTATTCTTCTCCCTAAGTACAACTTATAACCCTGGGGGCCATATATAAAATAATCATAAGACTCTGCTATGTGGGTAGGAGAAGGCAGAACCACTAAGGATCTCAGAACCAGAGGAAGGACATGGTGGTGAGTTCCCTGGGTTTTCTTTCTGCATCGTATATCCCAGGCTTGGAGCTGAAGCCAGCTAGGGAGAGAAATGCCAAAAGGCACAGACAAAACAACAACGACAATAAGAACAACAACAACAACAGCAACAATAACAAAACCCAGTCAAAACAAACGTCTGGAGCTTCCCTGGTGGAGCAGTGGTTGAGAGTCCGCCTGCTGATGCAGGGGACACGGGTTCGTGCCCCAGTTTGGGAAGATCCCACATGCCGCGGAGCGGCTGGGCCCGTGAGCCATGGCTGCTGAGCCTGTGCGTCCGGAGCCTGTGCTCCGCAATGGGAGAGGCCACAAAAGTGAGAGGCCCACGTACCGCAAAAAAAAAAGTCTGCTCTCTCTAGCATACGGATCAGGAATGGGGCAGCCAGCAAGACAGAAAAGGGGTTTCTTTCTTTTAAACATCTTTATTAGAGTATAATTGCTTTACAATGGTGTGTCATTTTCTGCTTTATAAAAACGTGAATCAGTTATACATATACATGTGTCCCTATATCTCTTCCCTCTTGTATCTCCCTCCCTCCCACCCTCCCTATCCCACCCCTCTAGGTGGTCACAAAGCACCGAGCTGATCTCCCTGTGCTATGTGGCTGCTTCCCACTAGCTATCCAGTTTACGTTTGGTAGTGTATATATGTCCATGCCACTCTCTCACTTTGTCCCAGCTTACCCCTCCCCCTCCCCATATCCTCAAGTCCATTCTCTAGTAGGTCTGCATCTTTATTCCTGTCTTGCCCCAGGTTCTTCTGACCTTTATTTTTTTTTAAGATTCCATATATATGTGTTAGCATACGGTATTTGTTTTCAGAAAAGGTTTTGACCATAACTGCTCTACACCAGCCAAACGGTACGGGGTTAAAAAAAAAAAAGCACATTTTGGCCTGGTCACCCCTCAAGCCAGCAAAGGTCCAGTGGGGAGCCAAGAATTTCACATTGTACTGGAGGAAACAGGGACCACCCTTCCCCTTCCCCACATGTCAGTGGAAACCAATCACGTGGAGTTTCTGAAATTATATATACCTCCCCTAGGTAGTAAGACAGCACCCCTCCCCATCCCTCCTGGGATGATTTCAGGACGTTCACTACCACTCAGTGGTAAGGAGGCCACTTGATCCAGCACATCAAGAAGTGAATTGAACTGAATGGAAATGATTACAAAACATATCCAAATGTGTGGGATGAAGCTAAAGCGTTGCTGGAAGGGAAATTTACATCATTAAGGGCGTACATTAAGGAAAAGGAAAAGTATCAAGTCAGTAATCTAAGTTCTCACCTCAGGAAGCTAGAAGAAGAAGAGCAAAGTAAATCCAAAACAAACAGAAGGAAGGGGATACTAAAGATAAGTCCAGTGATCAATGAAATTGAAAACAGAAAAACAATAGAGACAATCAATGAAACAAATATATGGTTCTTTGAAAAGATCAGTAAAAGTTACAAACCTCTAGTGAGACTGACAAAATAAACCTACAATGATGCACTGCATTTACTGAATGACTTCAATAACTATATTCATGATATAGTCTACTTTAGAAACCTAAGTACCTATGTTCTCCGCATGTATCATACATTGGAAAGAAAAAAAAGAGAAAAATTGGACGCTGGATTGCTGTCCTTCATACAGACACTATTTTGGGGGAATTTTTTTTTTGTGGTTTGCTCAAATTCTTTTCTAAGTGATAGAAATGATTCCCTGGGCTCTACGCCACAAGTTCAGATTTGTAGGCTACAATCATATCTCTGCAAATTGGAAAGTCCTTGGAGAAAACCTAAAGTATTAATTGGCCAATGTCTCATGTCTCGTGACTCATGAGAAGGTATTTGAAATTTCTTTCATGTTTTGAATCAATTACTCTTTCATATTGTTGCAAAGGTCCTGTATTATATGGGCTTAGTTGCAGATCTTGTGCTTTCCGTAAAATGTTGTATATGGTTTCACTATTCTCTAGCATACATTCTGTAACTGTAATAATAATGTATTTATTTATTTATTTAATTTTTACTATATCTCCATTTAAAATGTCTGTGTGTGTGAGAGAGAGAGTGCATGTGTGTGTGAGAGAGAGGGCATGTGCGTGTGTGCGCACGCCCAAGATCCAAGCTACTTTATAACTGGCCAAATTTATAACCTCAGGTTCTCTTAATAATTGTTAAAAACTGTTTTTAGTTGTTGCTGAACAGTTAATTCCAATTTCAGGCAACAGATTTTGTCATTCTGTTTGCACTGTTAGAGGAAATTCTTGTCAAATTCATCTTATAATTGCTTACATTTCTCTTAATATTGTTCACTTTGTTTTCTTCATATTTCTTTGAACACAACAAATAAACAGGTTTTCATCTTTTTTGTTGCTGCAAGCACAGCAATACGCAGCGACAACAATAAGGGAGGGGGTTGGGAGGCTGGGATGCTCATCTTTACAGCAAAATGCCCACTAATAAAAACAGAAAGGAATGCTAGAAATAGAGAATCACCATGTTTTCAACCACCAAAGTAATATAATCAAACCGGACCTAGAACCCTGAAAGAAAATTAAGGCCAAGAGCTGAGAATGGTTTTGGAGAACAGGATACCCACATGGTATCAAAATATAATGCCACAGACTGCTTATTCTTGCCAAGAATATTAAACCTAAAGACATAAATCTAAACAAGAGGAAAATATCAGGCAAACACATATTGCGGACACTTTACAAGCAAACAAGCTGAGGCTCTTGGACAATGTCATTGTCATGGAAGATTTAAGTTGAGGGACTGTTCGGGACCACAGGATACTAAAGAGACATGACAGTTGAAAGCAATGTATGATACTTGATTGAACTGTTGATTCTCAAAAGGGTATTATTGGGACAATTGGGGAAATTTGAATATGGACTGTACATGGACTTCGATAATATTATCATGTTATTGGTAAATCCCTTCGACCTGATAATAGTACTGTGGTTAGACGGGAGAATATCCTATTACTTAGGAGATACATTCTGAAGTAATTGGATGGAATGTTTGCAACTGTTAAGTGGTTAAGCAAAAAAGAAGAAAAAAAGAGAGAAAGCAATGGGATAATAAGAATCTGAGTAAAAGAATGTTCACTCTTCAACCTGGTGCATTTTCAAAATGAAAAGTTGAGGAAAATGGATTGCTCATATTTTAGAGCTATGCGTTGAAACAGTTCCCAATAAAATAAGATGATTTCTGATGCTTTCTTGAAAATAATCTGGGAGAGGGGTAGGGGATAAGATACATGTGAATTGAGATTGGCTCTGAGTTATTGATGGTTGCGGTTGGGTGATGGATAATTGGAGGGCTCCTTTGCTCTTCTCTCTTGTACAATGGTTCTCAAAGTGTAGTTCCCTTCCAGAAGCATCTGCATCACCAGGGAGCTAGTCAGAAAAGGAAACTCTGTGTCTCACCCCAGAATTTTTAATCTGAGACTACAGATGCAGAGCTCAGCAACCTGTGCGTTAGCAAACCCTCTGGGTGATTCTGATGCAAGCTCATGTTCCAGGACCACCGATCTACTGTCATGAACTTGGAGATTATAAGTTTGTATACAAACTCTAATGGTATATGTTTGACATCACCCACAGTACCATTTTTTAAGTAAATCAAACAAGCATCCTAGCTGTTGAATGGTCAAGTTTTAATTAAAAGTTCCATTCTATGAAACATTTAGAGAGGAGCTAACACCTATGATTCTCAAGCTCTTCCATACTATAGCAGAGGGAGGACCACTCCCAAACTCATTCTACGAGGCCACCATCACCCTGATACCAAAGCCAGACAAAGATGTCACAAAAAAAAGAAAAGTAGAGGACAATATCACTGATGAACATAGATGCAAAAATCCTCAAAAAAAGTACTAGCAAACAGAATCCAAAGGCACATTAAAAGGATCATGCACCATGATCAAGTGGGGTTTACCCAGGAATGCAAGGATTCTTCAATATACGCAAATCAATGTGACACACCATGTTAACAAATTGAAGGAGAAAAACCATATGAAGATCTCAATACATGCAGAAAAAACTTTTGACAAAATTCAACACCCATTTATGATAAAAACTCTTCAGAAAGTAGACATAGAGGGAACCTACCTCAACATAATAATGGCCATATTTGAAAAACCCACCGCCAGCATCGTTCTCAATGGTGGAAAACTGAAACCATTTCCTCTAAGATCAGGAGCAAGACAAGATTGCCCACTCTCACCACTCTTATTAAACGTAGTTTTGGAAGTTTGGGCCATGGCAATCAGAGAAGAAAAAGAAATCAAAGGAATCCAAATTGGAAAAGAAGAAAAACTATCACTGCTTGCAGATGACATGATACTATACATACAGAATCCTAAAGATGCTACCAGAGTACTAGAGGAGCTAATCAATGGATTCGGTGAAGCAGCAGGTTACAGTATTAATGCACAGAGATCTCTTGCATTGCTATACAATAACGATGAAAAATCTGAAAAAGAAATTAAGGAAACACACTCACTTACCAATGCAACAAAAATAATAAAATACGTAGGAATAAACCTACCTGAGGAGAAAAAAGAACTGTATGCAGAAAACTATAAGACACTGATGAAAGTAATTAAACACGATACAAACAGATGGAGAGATATACCATGTTCTTGGATTGGAAGGATCAACATTGTGAAAATGACTATACTACCCAAAGCAATCTACAGCTTTAATGCAAAACCTATTAAACTACCAATGGCATTTTTCACAGAACTAGAACAAAAAAATTCACAATTTCTTTGGAAACACAAAAGACCCCGAATAGCCAAAGCAATCTTGAGAAACAAAAATGGAGCTGGAGGAATCAAGCTGCTGGATTTCAGAATACACTACAGAGCTACAGTAATCAAGGCAGTATGGTACTGGCACAAAAACAGAAATATAGATCAAAGGAACAGGATAGAAAACCCAGAGAGAAACCCACACACCTACGGCCAACTTATTTTTGATAAAGGAGGCCAGAATATACAATGGAGAAAAGACAGCCTCTTCAATAAGTGGTGCTGGGAAAACCGGACAGCTACATGTAAAAGAATGAAATTAGAACACTTCCTAACACCATACACAAAAATAAACTGAAAATGGATTAAACACTTAAATGTAAGGCCAGACACTATAAAACTCTTAGAGGAAAACATAGGCAGAACACTCTATGACACAAATCACAGCGAGATCCTTTTTGACCCACCTCCTAGAGAAATGGAAATGAAAAACAAATATAAACAAATGAGACCCAATGAAACTTAAATGCTTTTGCACATCAAAGGAAACCATAACCCAGATTAGAAGACAATGCTTCGATTAGGAGAAAATATCTGCAAATGAAGCAACTGAGAAAGGATTAATCTCCAAAATTTACAAGCAGCTCATGTAGCTTAATATGAGAAAAAAAAAACCCAACCCAATCCAAAAATGGGTAGAAGATTTAAATAGACATTTCTCCAAGAAGATATACAGATTGCCAACAAACTCATGAAAGAATGCTCAACATCACTAATCATTATAGAAATGCGAATCAAAACTACATTGAGGTATCACCTCACACCAGTCAGAAGGGCCATCATTAAAATATCTACAAACAATAAATGCTGGAGCTGGTGTGGAGAAAAGGGAACCCTCTTGCACTGTTGGTGGGAATGTAAATTGATACAGCCACTAAGGAGGTTCCTTAAAGAACTAAAAATTGAACTACCATACGACCCAGGAATCCCACTACTTGTTGTATACCCTGAGAAAACCATAATTCAAAATGAGTCATGCACAATAATGTTCATTGCAGCTCTATTTATAATTGCCAGGACATGGAAGCACCCTAAGTGTCCATCGACAGATGAATGGATAAAAAAGTTGTGGCACATATATACAATGGAATATTACTCAGCCATAAAAAGAAACGAATTTGAATCATTTGTATTGAGGTAGATGGACCTCGAGTCTGTCATACAGAGTGAAGTAAGTCTGAAAGAGAAAAACAAATACCGTATGCTAACACATATATATGGAATCTAAAAAAAAATGGTCATGAAGAACCTATGGTCTGGTCAGGAATAAAGACGCAGACCTACCAGAAAATGAACTTGAGGACACAGGGAGGAGAAAGGGTAAGCTGGGACAAAGTAAGAGAGTGGCATGTACATATCTGCACTACCAAATGTAAAACAGATTGCTAGTGGGAAGCAACCACATAGCACAGGGAGATCAGCTCAGTGCTTTGTGACCACCTAGAGGGCTGGGATTGGGATGGTGGGAGGGAGGGAGATGCAAGAGGGCAGAGATATGGGGGCATATGTGTATGTATAACTGATTCACTTTGTTATAAAGCAGAAACTAACACACCCTTGTAAAGCAATTATACTCCACTAAAGATGTTAAAAAAGAAAGAAAGAGTCATGTAGCACAATATTCACTGCAGCTCTATTTACAATAGCCAGGACATGGAAGCAACCTAAATGTCCATCGACAGATACATGGATAAAGAACATGTGGCACCTATATACAATGGAATATTACTCAGCCATAGAAGGAAACGAAGTTGAGTTATTTGTACTAAGGTGGATGGACCTAGAGTCTGTCATACAGAAAGAAATAAGTCAGAAAGAGAAAAACAAATACCATATGCTAACACATATATATGGAATCTAAAAAAAAGAAAAATGATTCTGAAGAACTAGCGACAGGACGGGATAAAGACGCACACGTAGAGAATGGACTTCAGGACCCAGGGAGGGGCAAGGGTAAGCTGGGACGAAGTAAGAGAGTACCATTGACGTATATACACTACCAAATGTAAACTAGATAGCAAGTGGGAATCAGCTGCATAGCACAGGGAGATTAGCTCGGTGCTTTGTGACCACCTAGAGGGCTGGGATAGGGAGGGTGGGAGGGAGATGCAAGAGGGAGCGGATATGGTGATATATGTATACATATAGCTGATTCACTTTGTTATACAGAAGAAACTAACACACCATTGTAAAGCAATTATACTCCAATATAGATGTTAAAAAATTGTTCTGATGAACCTAGGGGCAGGACAGGAATAAAGACGCAGGCATAGAGAATGGACTTGAGGATACAGGGCGGAGGAAGGGTAAGCTGGGACGAAGTGAGAGAATAGCATTGATGTATATGCACTACCAAGTGTAAAGTAGATAGCTATTGGGATGCAGTTGCATAGCACAGGGAGATTAGCTCGGTGCTTTGTGACCAACTAGAGCAGTGGGATAGGAGGTTGGGAGGGTGATGCAAGAGGGAGAGGATATGGAGATATATGTATACATATAGCTGATTCACTTTGTTATACAGAAGAAACTAACACAACATTGTAATGCAATTATAGTCCAATGAAGATGTTAAAAAATAAATAGTTTCAAGACAGATAATCCTAATCTTATGTGAACACTGCCAGAGGGTAGCAAAGAGGGACTTTTGCCCGACTTAGTCTATGAGACTAGAAAATCTTGACCCTGGAACCAGCAAAGATGCTACGAGGAATGAAACATCAAGTCAATCTTCCTCGTGAACCGAAGACACAAAAAATTCTAAGCAAAACTTTAGCAAACTGAGCCCACCAGTGTACACAAAAGATGATACGCCATAACTAAGTTACATCTATCCTAGGAGAGCAAATCTGGTTTAACATTAGAAAAACTATAGATGGAAGGGGGCATGAGAGAGGTTTGTGTGTTGCTAATATATTCTGCTGTTTGCTCCAGGTGCTAACTGGATGTTTATGTTTAGTTTTTGGAAACTCACTAAGATGTGTACTTCAGTAAAGATTTCGAAAAAAAATTCTTATAAATAACCCTCACTGTGTTAACAGATTAAATGATTAGAGTCTTGATCATTTCAGTGGAGGCCAAAAAAGTATAATCCTATATCTATTCATGATTTTTAAGACAATCTTATTAAGCTAGAAATACAAGAGATATTCCTTAATCTGATAAAGGGAAAGAAAGAAAGAATGAGAAAAGAGAGAGAGAACGGAAGAAACAAAAGAGAGAAGGAAGGAAAGAAAGAAAGGAAGGAAGGAGAAACAGAGAAAGAATTGAAGAATTAAAGCAAACAATGAAACACAGCAAGCCCATTTTAATATGGAAATGTTGGCATCATTCTGTTTAATATTAGGAATAACCCAAAGATGCCCAATTTTGCCGTTTCTATTTTACCTTGTAGTGGATGTCCTAGCCAGCCAGTAAGAAACATGTAAGTTGATTACCTTGCTTCTGTTACTCATAGATTCACAGAAAACTGTGCACCACTTATAGGCACATGATTAGATATCACAGAGTTTAACATGGTGGCTGACTTTGAGAACAGTATATAAATATATAGATATAGATATAGATAGATCGATTTTTTTTCCAGTACTCGGGCCTCCTACTGCTGTGGCCTCTCCTGCCGCGGAGCACAGGCTCCGGACACGCAGCCCAGCGGCCATGGCCCACGGGCCCAGCCGATCTGCGGCAGGTGGGATCCTCCCGGACCGGGGCACGAACCCGTGTCCCGTGCACCAGCAGGCACACTCCCAACCACTGCGCCACCAGGGAAGCCCCCGAGATCAACATATTTTTTAAAAAGCCAAGTGGAATTCTAGAAATCAGATACAGATAGAAAATGTCATTTTAACCAGATATCAAGCACCAGAGCAACAACATTCCAGAGTTCTTGGGGTAAATGCAATAAAGGATGTACAAGATCTGAACGTACAAAAGGTAAAGCTAAATACTAAGCTGAGAGATTCCAACATTAAAGAAGACCCACAAAAATAGAGAGCCATCCCATGTTGGTGACTAGGAAGGCTGGATATCATAAAGATAGCCAATTCTCTCTTAACTGATCCACAGATTCAATGAAAATGCAATCCAAATCTACCGCAAATGAGTTTTCAGGAAACATGTCATGCTGATCCTAACATTTATATTTTAGAGTTTAGGAAGGGCAAAAGGCGAAGAATAGTAAAGATATGCCTGGAGATGATGAATAAGGTGTGAAGACTTGTCCTACCAGAGATCAAAATGTCTTACCAAGAGATAAAAATTAACACAGTGTAGTACTGGCACAGGAATAGACCAATTTATCTGTGGAACAGAACAGGGAATTCAGAAACAGAGACACACAAATAAAGACCAAAATGACTCCAGACAGTGCCAAATGTTCCCTGGAGATGCAAAATCTGACTGTGAATTACGAACCCCTGCCTGAGAATCCCTGACATAGGAATACGGAGCGACCTTAGAAACACACGCTGAATTTTGTAAAAGTAAGTTACAGAATACCACGGACGTGTGTTTAAAAGGCATGCGTGTACAATATTTCACATCCAAAGAGAGAACAGTTCGGGAAACGAGGTCTGGAGAGCACAAAGCTCTACTTCACTTCCGGAGTTAAATGGCCGGCCGCCCAATAAAGCCAGCGAGAGGAGAACTGGGAGGGAAGCGACGAGTGGGGCGGGACTTTGGTCAGTGACCTTCGGATGAGCTTGAAGCTCATTGGTCGCTGGCCATAGCAGTGGGAGGTGAAAGGCAGAGCTGGAAGCTCATTGGCCTTTGAAGGCAGAGCGGGAAAGGGAGCGAGAGCTGAGGCTTCCTTCAGGTCTCCTGTCCCAGCAGATTGATTCTGACCTGGTGGAGGCTGGGGTAACCACAGACTGGCATCAGGAATAGGACCCTCATTCTCCACACCTCTTCTTTCCTCCCTCCCTCCTGCTATGGATCCCCAACCCCTTCTCCTCTCCTCCATCTCAGCCGGGTACCTCATATCCCACTCTGCCCCACCCCCACCCCACCTCCCACTCCACACCCAACCCCAGCCCCCTTGGCTGAAGTCCTGTGGGATGGACGACCGCTTGCTGAGGCCTCCTGACACCTGGCCTCTGGCCCCTGGGGCAGGGCTTATGCCCCACCCTTTGATTCTGAGGTGGGTGTGGCAGGGAATGGTCTGGCAGCCTGAGAGGAGGTGGTGCACTCTGGGTGCGGGAGGAGGGGAAGGTGTGCTCAAGCGTGATTGGTTTTTTGGTTTGTTTGTTTGTTTGCGGTATGTGGGCCTCTCACTGTTGTGACCTCTCCTGTTGCGGAGCACAGGCTCCCGATGCGCAGGCTCAGCGGCCATGGCTCACGGGCCCAGCCGCTCCGTGGCATGTGGGATCTTCCCGGACTGGGGCACGAACCCGTGTCCCCTGCATCGGCAGGCGGACTCTCAACCCCTGCGCCACCAGGGAAGCCCAAGCATAATTGTTGAAGTTTGGAGAGGAGCATGGAAGATTGTTGGGAGGCTGTGGAGGGAATGCACGGGTTTGCATGAAAGCAGAGAGGGTGTGTTGGTGCAAGAGAACAATTAGTGTAGTGAGGAGTTGGCTTTTGACTAGATCAGGGTCTGGCATTCACTAGGGGGGATCAACAAACATCTACTTGATAAATAATTGAGGGAATTAATGAAAATAATGATTGAAACAGGGGCTTGAGATCCAGCAGAATATGATTTCATGAGATGCAAAGGGGTGTCAGTTTAAAGAGGGAGCAAGAGAATAATTAAGATTTCGATGGGGTGCAAGAAAAAAAATCGGAATGGAAGGTGAGAGGAAGATTGAATGTAGGGCATACAGGAGACTAATAATAGAATTGAATGCAGAGAGGCATAGAATCATGAGTAGGGAGTGAATGAATGCAGGAGGTTAGGAAGACAATTGTGGAAGTGGATGCCAGGAATAATAGCTGGGCATAGCAGAATACAAGATGATACATGAGAAAGGGAAGTAGTAATTGTTGAAGGGGGCGTGAGAGTGCATGTGCATGCCTGTGAAGGGTGTCTATGTGGAGTGAAGGTAGGCAGAGAGACTAGTAATTGGATTGAAAATATACAGGACCCATGCCCAGAGTTTCTTGCAACCTGCCTATGCGTGAGTGGAGCGCCCTGGGAAGGAGGCTACACGAAGTAAGAAGGGAGGGTACAATCTCATTTCAACGGTGAGCTGGGTGGAGAAGAATCCAGCCGCCTCAGATGGGGCTTTCCAAGGGAGAGGAAGTACGTTGTGGGTAGGGGATCATGTGGCCACCCTGACCTCCACTCCTTGCTCTAGAACCATGGATCCCAATGAAATGCCTGCTGTGCCCTGCGGCCCCCCTGACTCCACCACTGGACTTGAGACCGGAGCCCCATGGGGGATTGAACCTGGCCCCAGAAGAGCTAAACGTCGCAGAGCCCGCTGCCACAAACACGGCATCACTGCCCAAGTCAAGGACCAGGAGCACTACTGCCTCTTCAAGGTCTGCGAGTGTCACAAGTGTGCCCTCTTCTCGTGAGTATGGTGTCTGACAAGGGGAGGGGAGTGGGCTCCTCTAAAGGTGACTGACTTTAGACCTGCAATCCCCCACTTTAGGGAACACTGCAGCATCTTGCCTGCTGAGAGTACCTTGAAGTCGGAGCAGGGGCCACTCCGAAAGAGGCACCTGACTGAAGGACTGATAAGGAGTGGGACCACCTCTCCCAAAGCTCACAGTCATGTCAACAAGTTGGCCATTCAAGCAGGAGTCCCCAGTGAGTATCTCTGGCCAGGGAGGGTGTCTGAGTTTTGGGTGTAGGGAGCACGAGTAGTTCTGTCACCAGTCCTACCACCCAATTTCGATGTGGCTTTGGGCAAGTTACTCCTTGGGCCTTAGCTTCCCCAACTATAAAACCTCATCAATATTATCTACCAAGTGTTGGTGGGCTGGAGACATCTGGGGGGGGGGTGCGGTCAAAAAGGTCCACAGTGGGATGAGGCCTCAGATTGGGTGGGAGGTAGAGTCGGGGGGAGACGGTCAGGGAGAAAGGCTCACCTAAGCTGTCCCCAGTCTCTCACAGTTGGGAAGGAGAACATCAGCTTGAGGCCCACCCCTGTGCAACCCCTGGGGAGGAGTCTGGGGCCAGTGTGGGAAGCTTCCACCTCAGCCACTGCCCAGACCCCTTCCTGTGTCCTGAAGACCTGGGTACCATCTCTAACCCTACTGCAACTTGCCATATGACCCTGGGGAAAAATATACTTCTCTCTGGGTCTCATAGTCCCCAGTCCCAAAATGAAGAGTAGGACTAGCTGGTCTTCAAGGTCTTCCCAACTCTGACATCCTGGGCTCCTATCGTTGTCCTAAAACATGCCCACATCTCCTTTCCATGGCTGGCTTGGTCCCTGACTCCAACCTGTGCTCTCTGCTCCTGCAGGCAAGCTCCCAAGGAGCTCTGCTGATCGGTCTGGCCTCGGAATCTTTGTCTCTGTCCTGGACTCCAGCACCCTTGAAGAAGCAACTAACAATTTCTCTTTCCAGGAAGACACACAGACCCCCTGCCCTGCCCAGCAGGTGAGTAGAGTGAGAAGGACCATGGAGCTAGTTGTATATTTTGTTATTGAGTGCCCAACCTTCTGGTTAAGGCCATGGCAGCAAGAAAGAGGAAGTGAAGGCAGTGCGGTGCAAGTGGAGGAGGAGGAGGAGGAGGAGAAGGTGGCATCTCAGACTATGGGGCAACGACAGAGCTCTCCCAGATTTGCCATTTCCAATTTGTGAGACTTTGGAAAAGTAACTTTACATCTCTGAGCCTCTATTTTCCTATCAGTGTACTGAGAGGGGACAATATTCTACACCTATAACATTGACAAGAGGACTAGCACAAGGCCTGCCACATAGCAGGCCTTTGACAACTGGAGGCTGTTATTCCACATGAAACAAATCGATGGGATAGAAGCTCCTGCTGAGAAGGGGGGCCATGATGGTGAGGCCCACCATCTCACCCAGGCGAGAGTCTAATAACCGTCAGAGAAAAGTTCCTGGAGATGAGCCAAGCTGGCCCTTCAAGTGCCTTGGGAAACTTGATTGGGGAATATGGAGGCAAGAACCAGTCCTTGGACAGGGACAGTAATCACGTCACTCCAGGTGCCTTGAAGATTAAAACACAGACACCTCTGACTTCCCATAATCTTTACTGTTGCCTTGGGAGTTTTGAAAAAGCTGGGAGGAATTAGTGTCTCAGGAAAGATATAGAAAAAGAAAGGTACAGAAAAGAAGATAGTCCAAGCAGGGGAACGGACTTGTCCAAGCCACAACGACTAATGGCCAGCTGGCATTCAGACTCCCACATGCAGATATTGCAAAATCCTTGCTCCTCTCTCTCTACTGGTAGTATGTGCCTGCCAGAGGGGTAAATCCCCTGGCTTCTCCTTTCCTTGTTCCTAGATGCTCAACTCTGATCCTCCAGCCCTGTGCCACCCTTAACCCCCTTCTACTGCAGCCACGGATTCTGGGGAAATTGTGGGGTCCAGAACCCTGGCAGGGGCCAAGCTTAGTGAAGGAGAAGAGCAGAAGGCCTCAGGGTGGCTGGGGACTGAAGGGGCACGGGGGAGGTGTGGGTTCCCAGCTCCCATTCTCTCACATCCTTTGCTTCGCAGGCTCCCAAAGCTTCCGACCAGGTCTCGGTTTCTGCCTCCTCAGAGTGGCAGCAAAAACTGGAAGCGGCCGAGGCTCTGCTGGCTCTGAGAGAATCTTCCCAGGCCCCTTCTGGCTCCATCTCTGTGCTCCAGCCCTGTGTTGCACCAGGTAGCCTGGTCTTTGAAAGGAGAACATGGGGTTGGGGATAGTTGGGAAATGCGAGGCGGTTGTGTTAAGCAGGGCCTGACTGGGAAGTCAGAGTTGGAGGGGGGTTGGGGGTTGAACCTCTTTGGGCCCAGGCAGCCAAGCTCCTCAGTCTGACTCTTGAAGTGGCAGTACATGGTTGTTCAGTGAATCATCGGTTTATCGAGCATTGTGCTCAACACCAAATGTCCAGTGCCCTGATGTCAAGAAATAAGGAAACCAAGTCCCTAAGAGTAGTAGGGACCTACCCTAGGGCATGCAGCATATCAAGTGGAAGAACCAGGTCTCCTGACTCCCAGCCCAGGACATTCTATCCAGACCCCTGAAGTCTGCTGTGACCTGGGAAGGACATACATAGGTGGCAAGAGCCTAGTGCAGAAGGAGATCTGGTTCCTGCCTTCAGGGAGCTTCCAGTCTCAAGGTGGAGCATGGATGCCTTCACAAGTCGTGTTTTGCGGCTGTATCTCACTGATGAGCCTGGGGAGGAAGGACTGGAGGCGAGATAGACACCTGGGGAGGCTGAGAGGGAAGGCTGGGCACGAACCAGACCAAAATGGTGCATTCGATATGGAGTGTGAGTGAAGCAGCCACCCTGAAGGAACTGCTGGAACAGAGGGGATGAGGGTGGAGAGGCTACCAGTCACGGAGGTCTGGCATGCCAGGCTTAGGAGGTTAGATCAGCCACTGTGGGTGATGAGGAGCCAGGGAATGTCTGAACTAGGGAGGAGCATATTCAGAGACACTGGGCTTGACAAAAAGAAATGTGGTGGCTGTGATGGAGGGTTTGGAGGAGGCAGGACTTGAGGTGGGCAAACCAGCAAGGAAGAGTTCTGTGCAATACAGTCCAGGTGACAAAGCCTTGATTGGGTGGAACAAAAAAGAGGGGAGAGCCAGGAGGGGAAATGGGTGTGACCTGACCCTGACCCCTTTCTTTGTGTCTACAGCTCCTGCTGGAGATAGAGGACTTCAGCCTCCTAACCCCTCTCTTGGACCTGCGCCAGCCAGCTCTGTTTCTCTGCCTAATGGACACCTGGGGTGCATCTCCCCCTTGAGCTAGAAGCCCAGAGGGGGAGAACTCACTAAAATACTGCCTATGTATGCATTTGCAAAATGCTTAATGTCCAAAATTCTTAATGTCTTTTTCTAAGCCCTTAGGCGCTTATATAAGCTTTCAGACCCGTTTTTTTATACGGGGCAATTCCTTGACTGAGGATGGATATTCTTGTACCTCCATCCTTTACTTTCTTGGATCCCAGGGCCTTTTAATGTCTCTTATGAAAACAGGGTTGTACAATCTAAGCTGATCAGTCTCTAAATAGGGTTCTGTGTGAGTCCATATGTTCATCTGCCAGAGGTTTTATTGGATTCGTGATTGTGAACATACTGACACGCTCATATACTTATCCATGCATGTGAAAATCTGAGGATGTTTTCATTTTGTGTCTAGGTTTGTGTGTGTGAGCAAATAATAAACCCTTGTTGTAAGGCACTGAGATATAGGAGTTGTTTGTTACCACAGTATAACTTAGACTCTCCTGACTCTAACAGACTTGTTCAATTCACTTTTCAAAGGGAGAAGCTCTTTACTCAATAACTGGGATTTCTTAACATGGCTAGATAAGAAAATGGTAGAGGAAAAAAAAAAGGGTAGGAGATTTATTCATTCAGCAAGTAAGTGCCTACGCCTTTCCTGGCATAGACTGCTTCCAGTTGTCCAGAGGGCCACAAATTGAGATGTCTGCAGAATCAAGCAGATTATATAAATGAGTAGAGCAGGCCAGATGGGGTCTGGCCAATTGACAGTGCATGCTCTACCTAAGGGGGCAGCTGTCACTTGGCTCTAGCCAATTGTTGCCATGCAGGAATGTGGGCTCATTGTTGCCCCATCTCCTGATTTTTCAAGAGAAGATGAAATTCTAGATTTCTATGTAAAATATCTCAATTTTCAAATGTTGGCTCTGGTTTCCTCTTTAAGCCCTTTACATGGGCCAAACAACACATCCAAGCAGGCCAACTTTGGCCAATGGAATGCCAGTTTGATTCTAGTCCAATATGTATTTTACAGTGGGGGGAAACTGAAGCCAATCAGGACAAGAAGAATCAAAGAGGGGAGATGAATTAGACCTGGGGACTACTTTTGAAGGACCCAGGAAATACAAGGAAGAATCATTATCATTTCGTTATTCTGTGTTCACCGTATGCTAAGCACATATAACCTCACAACAGCTCTGTAAGCTAAGCATTATTATCACCCTTTTACATATGAGGAAATGCGCTCAAAGAGTTGCACAAGTGTTTGAAGGGAAATGTTTAGCCAAAGATGGGTGGAGACTCCCTTCTCTTTGCCTTGCCCTAAATTAGCTAATAAATTTACTTTTTTACAAAGTGTCGAGTGAGAAGTTCAAAGCTTCAAGCCACAGACGCCCAGTCAGAAGGGTCTTTCAAGAATCATCCCTTTATTTCATACTCAAAGTAACAATCTATAGGAATTGATCAGATCTACCTGCACTTGTTTCTCAGTCCTCTGCTGATGTTCATGATCCTGCCCACCCACCCCCACCACACCCCGACACATGTTGAGCTATACCTCTTTTAAAAGTTTCTTAATGGCATAGTATGGGCGTCTTAGGACATTGTTATAAATGGTAGACGTTAAACATCTTTCGTGAACCATCCTTTGGTCGCAGGTTTAAAATATCACTTTACATAACAGTTGTGAGTTAGCCCTTGACTCTGGTATGGTATATAACAACACTGGTTGGATCTGAGGATATCCACCACACCAGGGTATCTGCAGAGTGGATCAATCTCAACCAGTGCCATGCAGGTAAATGTTTAACAACAGGCTCTGTGGGGGAGGACGAGGGTTGGAAGAATCGCACTGTGTTGTAGCATTTGCCGATTTCAAGCTACCAACTTGATGGCCTTTGACGCAGAGTTGGGAAGAGATGCATTTCCATCATTCAGTTACAATAAATAAGCACAATCTCAAGAGCATAGCTAATAGAAAAATGTAGGAAAATAATTAGGAGTCGATGACTTTTGATCATGTATTATGTTCGTTTTCAATATAATGTATGTAATGTAATTGTTACTGTATACGATTTAGTTTTAATGACAGCTGTGTTTAAAAGCTGGCTCACAAAATTCCCGACAATGTGATAGTCGCCTCTTATGTTCCAGTAAGAGTACCCTCCAGCACTCCACTGCTTTCGGCTCTTGCCCAGAGAGGCACCTCTTCCAAAATAGGTCACACTAACACTGCAGGGCTTGATAGGGCTGCTACCACTGCTTTCTGACCAAGAACAGACTAAAGTGAGGGGAGAGTATTCGTTATTGATTTTTTAAAAATCTTTAATGGAGCATAATTGCTTTACAACGGTGTGTTAGTTCCTGCTTTATAACAAACTGAATCAGTTATACATAAACATATGTTCCCATATTTCTTCCCTCTTGCGTCTCCCTCCCTCCCACCCTCCCTATCCCACCCCTGCAGGTGGTCACAAAGCACCGAGCTGATCTCCCTGTACTATGCGGCCGCTTCCGACTAGATATCTATTTTATGTTTGGTAGTGTATATATGTCCATGCCACTCTCTCACTTTGTCACAGCTTACCCTTCCCCCTACCCATATCCCCAAGTCCATTCTCTAGTAGGTCTGTATCTTTATTCCCATCTTACCCCTAGGTTCTTCATGACAATTTTTTCCCCTTAGATTCCATATATATGTGTTAGCATACGGTATTTGTCTTTCTCTTCGGACTTACTTCACTCTGTATGACAGACTCTAGGTCTATCCACCTCACTACAAATAACCCAATTTCGTTTCTTTCTATAGCTGAGTAATATTCCATTTCATTCATGTGCCACATCTTCTTTATCCATTCTTCCAATGATGGACACTTAGGTTGCTTCCATCTCCTGGCTATTGTACATAGAACTGCAATAAACATTTTGGTACATGACTCTTTTTGAATTATGGTTTTCTCAGGGTATATGTCCAGTAGTGGGATGGCTGGGTCATATGGTTGTTCTATTTGTAGTATTTTAAGGAACCTCCATACTGTTCTCCATAGTGGCTGTACCAATTCACAGTCCCACCAGCAGTGCAAGACTGTTCCCTTTTCTCCACACCCTCTCCCGCATTTATTCTTTCTAGATTTTTGATGATGTCCACTCTGACTGGTGTGAGATGATACCTCATGGTAGTTTTGATTTGCAGTTCTCTAATGATTAATGCTGTTGAGCATTCTTTCATGTGTTTGTTGGCAATCTGTATATCTTCTTTGGAGAAATGCCTATTTAGGCCTTCTGCCCATTTTTGGATTGGGTTGTTTGTTTTTTGTTATTGAGCTGCATGAGCTGCTTGTAAATTTTGGAGATTAATCCTTTGTCATTTGCTTCATTTGAAAATATTTTCTCCCATTCTGAGGGCTGTCTTTTGATCTGGTTTATGGTTTCCTTTGCTGTGCAAAAGCTTTGCAGTTTCATTGGTTCCCATTTGTTTATTTTTGTTTTTATTTCCATTTCTCTAGTAGGTGGGTCAATAAGGAACTTGATGTGATTTATGTCATAGAGTGTTCTGCCTATGTTTTCCTCTAAGAGTTTGATAGTTTCTGGCCTTACATTTAGGTCTTTAATCCATTTTGAGCTTATTTTTGTGTATGGTGTTAGGGAGTGTTCTAATCTCATACTTTTACATGTACCTGTCCAATTTCCCAGCACAACTTATTAAAGAGGCTGTCCTTTTGTGTTTCCGTACAAATTGTGAAATTTTTTGTTCTAGTTCTGTGAAAAACGCCAGTGTTAGTTTTATAGGGATTGCATTGAATCTGTAGATTGCTTTGGATAGTAGAGTCACTTTCACAATGCTGATTCTTCCAATCCAAGAACATGATATATCTCTGCATCTATTTGTATCATTTTTAAATTCTTTTATTAGTGTCTTATAATTTTCTTCATACAGGTCTTTTGTCTCCTTAGGTAGGTTTACTCCTAGATATTGTATTCTTTTTGATGCAGTTGTGAATAGGAGTGTTTTCTTGATTTCACTTTCAGATTTTTCATCATTAGCGTATAGGAATGAAAGAGATTTCTATACAATAACTTTGTATCCTGCAACTTTACCAAATTCATTGATTAGTACATGGCATTGTATCACAAAAGGGAGTTGAGTTGTCTGGAGGAGAGCAAGTAAATGAAGTATACTTGCAAAGCACCTTATAAAATGATTTTTATGTTATATATGCATTGAGATCTCAATGTATAAAATCTTACTATACATTGAATTGGGCAATTGGGATTGACATGTATACACTGATGTGTATACAATTGATGACTAATAAGGACCTGCTGTATAAAAACAATAAATAAAATAAAATTCAAAAAAAAAGAATGCATGAAACAAAAACGAATCAACTACTAGGACACAAAACCTCAACTAAGCCTGGGTGGAAATGGTGAAAGTCATATTCTCTGACTACAATGTATCAATAATAAAGCTGTAATTTAATGACAACAGTTTAAAGAAAAAGGCTCACCATTGTGTAAAATGGGAAAGAAACATGTCCTAAATAATTGTTTGGTTAAAAGAAATCCAAAGCTACCGGTAAAGAATATTGAGAACATTAAAAAAATAAGAACTTGTTCCATTAAAATGTAGAAGACATGGCAAAGTTATATGGAGGCAAACGCATAACCTCTTATACTTTATTATTTAATGGGGAATAACAATTTAAAAGAACAAGCACTTTAACACAAATAAAATGGAAGATGTTAGAGCAATGAAAATAATAAACTAGAAACTGAAAAAAAATAAATCTTACTATACATACCCCCCGACCTCTCCCACACACAATGCAGAGATGCAACGAGGCAATAGAGAATGTTAGTAGTGATACTATTGAACAGTGGAATTCAAGTGATTTTTATTTAATAACCTATATTTTTTTCTCTAGTGTCCAGGGTTTAGCAAAAATTCTCCTTGTCTGTCAAGAAGGCAAGAAATGGTAATTCTTTACAAAACTGGAAAATATGCTTAAAATTTTTTAATTACCTTTATTTCACCTATCAAAGATGTTAAAATTCCATTTTTCCTTTTATTTAAAAACACAGGAAAGTTTAAATAGGAAGACACAAATGATCTGTTCTTCACCAACGCACACCAAAAATAAATCATTGCTAAGATACTGATAGTTTCTTCTCTTCTTTCTGCTGTGTATCCATGAAAACTGAGATTTTAATTATTAAACGATATTTGGATTCAGGTTTGTCTCATGGCTTTGGGAGTCACCTTGATTTTTCCCATATAGTTAAACAGTGGTTACAAAACTATTTACTGAAATAATGCTTATTCTCCCCAGTGATTGAAAATGTCTTATTTATCATTTTGCTAATACTTGTGTGACGTTGCTACTGTTTCTTGTATTTAGCTTCTACTCACAGGCCTTGTGTCAAGATGAATGCATGTTTACATATGGCAGTGTGAGTATGGCAACCCAGTTTTTCTCGGGTTGCAAGGGCCAGATGATGTGATATTGATTTATTCAAGGTGCTGTTCATGATTGGCAACACCCTGGGAACTCAGATCTCTTGACTTTGGCACCAATGTTCTGTCTAGTAGACTCATCATTATACTTTGTGCCTCTTCATTTTCTTGATTTCCAAGGGTTCAACTACAACATAGGACATAAAACTGAGCAAAAATCAAAGTACAGGGATTAAAGGAAAAGGCTTTCTTAATCAGTGTCTTGTGTTTCAGGAGCTGGAGGTGGAAGACATCCACGCAATTCATGGGCCTCCAAGGTATACAACTACAGGTTAAAATAAGGGGACCGAAGAGCACAATGAACTGAGCCCTTTGTCTTTAAACTTAGGATAAGATGTTTTAGTATTTTTATTCATGGTATTTTTTCATTTCATGTTGTGTAACCTGAGTTTTGTACTTATACTAACAGTGGATAAAAGAAAGAACTGAATTGATTGGTTTTCCATCTTTCCCCTTTAATTTTTCTTGTTGAAGAAATGTGGCATGTCATTGTTTAAGTACAAGATGAACCTTGGGATCTGGCTAAATATGTTTCTAAAATTGTGGCGAGTCACTGTGTGAACAGAAAGGAATGGAACAGAGAGAAAGGACAGCCTGATAGGGCAAGATCAACAGTGCCAGTGCAGTCACTGTCCAAAAGACACCTTAAGTGAATCAGAGAATAGCAGCCGAACCAGACAAGACTGAATGGTAAATAAGCATTTAGACAGATGTGGTCTGGTGTATGCAACATTATAAATGAAGTGAAAAAAAAAAGATATTTACTACTGCCCAGGAAGGGAAAATGGAAAGAATAGACAATTGATAAAAGAAGAAATTCAGTAAACAGAGGAAAAATGTTCAATCCTCCCAATTATCTAAGTCATTTTAATGTATACAATAGGAGCAGCCTTTTGACTTTCACAATGACAGACTGCCACATGGTAAGCACTCAATAAACATTTGTTGGCAAATGAAGGAGCACGTATAAGAAGGGTTGTCTACATCTGGCAGTGACATCTTGGATCATTCAAAGAGCTCTGAATTGCCTAGCTGAACCCTCTCTAACAAAGGTTTATTTTATCACAGCATTATTCAATTTGTTGGGGCAGATCCTACAATTGTCACAAAACTTTTTTCTATTTTAATAAAGACAAATATAGAAATTAATGTTTCTCCTTATTTGTTTCTGAGCTAATGGAAATGGCATGAGGACTTTTCCTGTTCACTTAGGAGTGTAGAAGTAGGATGAAGCTATTAAATGCAGCAATTATATCATTTAGGAGATTTAGACTTAATGGGTTCACCTACTTGTCAGACTGTGTTTCTGAAGATAATTTCCAAATAAAAGCAACCCAAGCTCAAACAGAGTGGGGTGAAAAGGGTCTCCTAGCTCGAGGATCTAATGGGGGGGTTAAGGAGGGGACAGATGTTCATATCTTAATGCCCACCACAGACTTCAACCCTAAACCATGCCCTGTATATGCATTGGGACATCACTTAAGGAAGAACCCTGGGAGTCTTCCCCAGGGCTGTGTGAAGAGACAAATGATAGGGCTTATAGGGACTACTAGAGTGATGATATTTCCTTTCTTTCTGCAGGCTGTCAATGACCCAGATGAGGAACCCGTGGCCTTTGTTGTTTTGATTGATATTATTGAGAACAAATCTCAAGTCAGTGGCTTGTCAAGCCAACCTGCTGCTCCCCATGAGTCTTGGAAGACCCCATTCAGGAGAGCCCTGGATTGCTTCACAAGATGCTTTGGGTGAGAACTATGCCCCACCTTCTAACTCTCTGATTTCTCCCTTCCAAAATGTCTCCCCTTTCTGATAAAACAGGAGAATCCCCAGGTCTCCTGACTTCAAGGTTCTCCCAGATCAGCTGACCTTCCATTTTCCTTTGTAGGATATAATACACATAAAAATTCCATGGCCTGGAACCATGCATGCTGCAAACACAGACCCATGAATGGATATAAATACACCTCTACTGCCACATTCCCCTCTTCTGTTCCATTGGTTGTTTTGTAATAAATGCTGGCATGCTTGGTTATTTTTGCTTCATCATATTTGTAGTGTCTATCAATACAGGCAGCAACCTCAGGTGGGATGGGGTTGTCAGGATTGGTGAGGGTGGGGAGTTAACCATGAGGAGTTACCACTTTACTTAGCCCTATGAAGCTATACTTCCACCATCTAGGGGCAGTACTGCCTGTTCCTGAGTCACTGATGGAATAGGACTGTGACCAGTGGACAGTGTTTATTTTTCCCACAGATGTCAGTTCTCACCTTGAGTATGACCATTCCATGTAGAAGTTAGGAAGAAATAATCTCTCCCCAACCCTTAGCTCTCTAGATATACCAGCACATCATATAGTAGGCAGATGAGCTGTGATTTGAGGGGACCATTAGGCGACAAGTTGTCTCAGGATTCTAGAGAAAGGCCTTAAACTTTTTATTGTAATCAGTTTACAATCATCTCCAATATTTCCTTAAACTGAACCCCACCAACATAGCACACCACCCCCAACATCAGGTTGTTCTTTCTCATATTAGGATGATTTTCCCCTTCCTCAGCTGCCCTTGGTAGGTATTGAAACATAATATTTTCCAAGAAAGAGGAAAGAATTTGGAGCATGAATGAACCTAACTCCCACAGACCTGGAGGAGACCTCCAGAGAATTTGTTTTAGGAATTTTCAAAATACATATTCCAGAGTAAACATGTATATTACTTACTAGATAGAATTAACAAGCCAAAAGCACATGCCACAATCAGCCACTTATACATATAAACCTGTAAATGAGTAGCAGTTATTTACAATTTGGAGAACACAGAAAAAACTCTTTCCAAAATCTGATGCAAACTATGAACTCTCTTCACAGAACAGTTCTTAGGCAGTCCACGATATTTTGCACAGAATTTCCCTGGAGAATTCAATCAATACATAGCAAAAATTAATACCAAACATACACAAAGTTTATAAGAAAATAAAGGAGGGAACACATCTTAACTCATTTTATGAGGCCAGCATTATCTTGATACTAAAATTCACAAAGATATTAAAAGAAAACTACAGGTCAATATTACTCATTAGCATAAATGCAAAAATCCTTAACAAAATACTATCAAATTGAATCTACTGTTACATAAAAGAGGATAATACATCATGAACAAGTGAAGGTTAACTCAGAATGCAAGACTGGTTCAACATTAAAAATCAAAATTGAAGGGCTTCCTTGATGGCGCAGTGGTTGAGAGTCTGCCTGCCGATGCAGGGGACGCGGGTTCGTGCCCCGGTCCGGGAAGATCCCACATGCCGCGGAGCGGCTGGGCCCGTGAGCCATGGCCGCTGAGCCTGCGCGTCCGGAGCCTGTGCTCCGCAACGGGAGAGGCCACAACAGTGAGAGGCCCGCGTACCGCAAAAATAAAAAATCAAAATAGAAAACTTCAGCTCCGTAAAGGACTCTGTGATGAGGATAAAAGAAAGCTACATGCTAGGAGAAAAGATTTGCAAAGCACATATCTGACAAAGGACTTGTATCTAGAATACATACTTTTTTAAACCTCAAAATTGACAGTAAAAAAATCCTCTAATTAGAAAATGGGCAAAGGACATGAACAGACATTTCACTGAAAAGGATATATAAATGGCAAGTAAACACACGACAAGATGTTCATTAGCCATTAGGGAAATGAAAATTAAAACCACAATAAGGTATCACTACACATCTTTCTGAATGGCTAAAATAAAAAATAGTGACAACAACAAATGCTGACAAGGAAGCAGAGAAGCTGAATTACTCATACGTTGCTGGTAGGAATGTAAAATGAAACAGTTACTCTTGAAAACAGTTTGGCAGTTTCTAAAAAAAAAAACAAAAAACAACTGAACATGTAGCTACCATATGACCCAGCAAATGCACTCCTGGGCATTTATCCCAGATAAATGCAAGTTCATGTTCACACAAAAATCTGAGCACATTTATTTATAGTAACTTTATTTGTAATAGCCCAAAATTGGGAACAACCAAAATGTCCTAGGTAGCTAAATGACACAGTAAACAAAGTGTGGTATATCCATACTGTGGAATACTAGTCAACAATAAAAGAGAATGAACTGTTTATATACACAACAACTTGGATTTTTCTAAGGGCTTTATGCTCAAAGTAAAAGCTGGTCTGAAAAGATCATATACTGTATGAGTTCATTTATATAGTTTTCTTGAAGTTATGAAAGTCAAAATGACAAAGTTATAGAAATGAAGAACAAATTAGTGGTTGCCAGGGGTTATGGGTAGAGTGGCGGACAGGGAAGGGTGGCTATACAAGGGCAACTTGTGGTATCCTGGTGATAATAGAAATACCCTGTATCTTGACTGTGGTAGCGGACTCATGAACTTAAAAAATTGAAATCGAATGTGGCAAAATCTAAAAGAAACGACCGCACACGCACACACATGCATACACGAGTAGATGTAAAACTAGGAAAATGTGTTTAAGATCAGTGGATTGCATCAATGCCAATATCCTGCTTGTGATAGGGTACTATAGTTTGTCAAGATGTTATTATTGAGGTAAATTGGACAAAATGCATACAGGACCATTCTGTATTATTTCTTAAAAATGCATCTAAAGAGGGAGGAGGTATGGAGATATATGTATACATAAAACTGATTCAGTTTGTTATACAGCAGAAACTAACACAACTTTGTAAAGCAATTATACTCCAATAAAGATGTTAAAAAAAGCATCTACATTTATCTAAAAATAAAAGTTTAGTTAAAAAAAAGATGACATTGAAAGCTGGCCTTCATCCCTTGCTGGACGTTATATTCCTCTTAATACTACTATCAGTCACTTTGCAACCCAGGTAGATATGGTGGAGAGCAAAGGAGAAGGATTTCAGGAACCTGGTCCTCCAAGATTTCATCAAGCCACTGGAGCAACAAAATCTAAATCCTTCCTAAACTCTGGACTTCCTATTATTCAAGATAATACTCTCCTCATGGTTTAAGCCAATTTGAGTGATTTTTTGTTATTTGCTGCCTAAAATATCCTTAACGATATTCAGATAATCTGTGGGTGCTGTTTTCATTTGATTTGCTATAGGGTTACACATGAAGATTTTTAAAAGTGTGTCTAATATGTCCAAGAATGTCTCTTTCATTGATTTTTTCCCCCCTAGAATGTGTTTAGTTCTCTTGATCTGCATGCTCACAACTTTTTCTGACTTGGCCAGATGTTCCTCACTTACACTTTTGAGTATTGCTCCAGTTGCAGCAAGTGTGAATCCTCCTCAGGACACCCCTAATCTAGGGCCCTTTCCCTGTTCTCCCTTGTGATCATTGTTCTTGTCATCCTTTTCACCTATCTACTTTTTGCAACCGATTGTTTAATTTCGTTGGCACCATTAATATATGCTTTTCCTTTTTATACATGATACATTGTTTTTTTCTGCTGCTTCAAATGTGGATTTTAAATCTGCTACTACATTTTATTTTACCTGTCACTTTACTGATAAAGAAACTCTGGTTGGAAGATTAAAGGAAATTGCACAAGGGTGCACTGCTGGAAGATAGCTGAAGTGGGATTCAAACTCAGATATGTCTAACTCTAAAGCTGATGCTTTGCACCACAGTGCTCTTCTGAGTTGCTGGTTGATAAACAGGGAGGTAAGTCAGTGCCTGTGTCGCTGCTTAAATTTATAATTAAAACCTTCAAGTAGAAATTAGAGGTGAGGTTATTTTAAAATCTGACAGGCTCATGACTGTGGCAAAGTGGACAGATAGCTTATGCAAGAAGATTCATACTGGCAGGTTAGGCACTTTTTCATTCTCTCCCTCTTAGAATGAAGGAGGAAGGAATCTTTTTACTGTCTATTGCTGTAGCAACGCACTGATCCCCATAAATAAGGGTCTCCCACAATGCTGGGGGTGAAGGGGATTCTAATACGTGAATCACAAGAGGATTGACCATATGGATAGAATCAGATAGCTCATCGGACAGCCCTACTTTCCTCCTCCCTGCGCCCATCACTGAAACTCACAAGCAAGCCTATTGCATCTCACCCTGTCCCTGGTTTCCCTTCTCTTGGTTCCGCCCTCTGTCTCATTCTAGGTTCCGAGGCACTGTTATGTACTGAATGTCTGTGTCCTCCCCAAATTCATGCATTAAAGCCATAATCTCTACTGTGATAGTATTTGGAGGTGGGACCTTTGGGAGATAATCAGGTTTATATGAGGTAATGAGGATGGAGCCCTCATGAATCTGATAGTGCCCTTATAAGAAAAAGAGAGAAAAGTTCTCTCTCTTTCTCTCTACAAACACGCAGTGAAGAATGTCCATGTGAACACACATCAAGAAGGTGGCTGTCCGAAACAGACTCACAGATATAGAAAACAAACTTATAGTTACTAAAGGGGAAGTGGGGGATAAACTGGGAGTATGGTATTGACAGATGCACACTACCATATACAAAATAGATAAGCAATCAAGATTTACTGTATACTCTCCTCAACATAATAAAGGCCATATATGACAAGCCCACAGCAAACATCATCCTCAATGGTGAAAAACTGAAAGCATTTCCACTAAGATCAGGAACAAGACAAGGTTGCCCACTCTCACCACTATTATTCAACATTGTTTTGGAAGTTTTAGCCACAGCAATCAGAGAAGAAAAGGAAATAAAAGGAATCCAAATTGGAAAAGAAGAAGTAAAGCTGTCACTGTTTGCAGATGACATGATCCTATACATAGAGAACTCTAAAGATGCTACCAGAAAACTACTAGAGCTAATCAATGAATTTGGTAAAGTGGCAGGATACAAAATTAATGCACAGAAATCTCTGGCATTCCTATATACTAATGATGAAAAATCTGAAAGTGAAATCAAGAAAACACTCCCATTTACCATTGCAACAAAAAGAATAAAATATCTAGGAATAAACCTACCTAAGGAGACAAAAGACCTGTATGCAGAAAATTATAAGACACTGATGAAAGAAATTAAAGATGATATAAATCGATGGAGAGATATACCATGTTCTTGGATTGGAAGAATCAACATTGTGAAAATGACTCTACTACCCAAAGCAATCTATAGATTCAATGCAATCCCTATCAAACTACCACTGGCATTTTTCACAGAACTAGAACAAAAAATTTCACAATTTGTATGGAAACACAAAAGACCCCGAATAGCCAAAGCAATCTTGAGAACGAAAGAAGGAACTGGAGGAATCAGGCTCCCTGACTTCAGACTATACTACAAAGCTACAGTCATCAAGACGGTATGGTACTGGCACAAAAACAGAAAGATAGATCAATGGAACAGGATAGAAAGCCCAGAGATAAACCCATGCACATATGGACACCTTATCTTTGATAAAGGTGGCAGTAATGTACAATGGAGAAAGGACAGCCTCTTCAATAAGTGGTGCTGGGAAAACTGGACAGGTACATGTAAAAGTATGAGATTAGATCACTCCCTAACACCATACACAAAAATAAGCTCAAAATGGATTAAAGACCTAAATGTCAGGCCAGAAACTATCAAACTCTTAGAGGAAAACATAGGCAGAACACTCTATGACATAAATCAAAGCAAGATCCTTTCTGACCCACCTCCTAGAGTAATGGAAATAAAAACAAAAATAAACAAATGGGACCTAATGAAACTTCAAAGCTTTTGCACAGCAAAGGAAACCATAAACAAGACCAAAAGACAACCCTCAGAATGGGAGAAAATATTTGCAAATGAAGCAACCGACAAAGGATTAATCTCCAAAATTTACAAGCAGCTCATGCAGCTCAATATCAAAAAAACAAACAACCCAATCCAAAAATGGGCAGAAGACCTAAATAGACATTTCTCCAAAGAAGATATACAGACTGCCAACAAACACATGAAAGAATGCTCAACATCATTAATCATTAGAGAAATGCAAATCAAAACTACAATGAGATATCATCTCACACCAGTCAGAATGGCCATCATCAAAAAATCTAGAAACAATAAATGCTGGAGAGGGTGTGGAGAAAAGGGAACACTCTTGCACTGCTGGTGGGAATGTGAATTGGTTCAGCCACTATGGAGAACAGTATGGAGGTTCCTTAAAAAGCTACAAATAGAACTACCATATGACCCAGCAATCCCACTACTGGGCATATACCCTGAGAAAACCAAAATTCAAAAAGAGTCATGTACCAAAATGTTCATTGCAGCTCTATTTACAATAGCCCGGAGATGGAAACAACCTAAGTGCCCGTCATCGGATGAATGGATAAAGAAGATGTGGCACATATATACAATGGAATATTACTCAGCCATAAAAAGAAACGAAATTGAGCTATTTGTAATGAGGTGGATAGACCTAGAGTCTGTCATACAGAGTGAAGTAAGTCAGAAAGAAAAAGACAAATACCGTATGCTAACACATATATATGGAATTTAAGAAAAAAATGTCATGAAGAACCTAGGGGTAAAGCAGGAATAAAGACGCAGACCTCTTAGAGAACGGACTTGAGGTTATGGGGAGGGGGAAGGGTGAGCTGTGACAGGGCGAGAGAGAGTCATGGGCATATACATAGTAACAAACGCAGTAAGGTAGATAGCTAGTGGGAAGCAGCCGCATGGCACAGGGATATTGGCTCGGTGCTTTGTGACAGCCTGGAGGGGTGGGATGGGGAGGGTGGGAGGGAGGGAGACGCAACAGGGAAGACATATGGGAACATATGTTTATGTATGACTGATTCACTTTGTTATAAAGCAGAAACTAACACACCATTGTAAAGCAATTATACCCCAATAAAGATGTTAAAAAAAAAAAAAAAAAAAAAAAAAAAAAAAAAAAAAAAAAAAAAGATTTACTGTATAGCACAGGGAACTAGATTCAATATCTTGCAATAAACTGTGATGCAACAATAAGGGAAAAGAAGAATATATATATATATATATATATATATATATATATATATATACATTCATATATATATATTCAGTTATATGTTTTGAATAATTGAATCACTTTGCTGTATACCTGAAACTAACACAATATTGTAAATCAACTATACTTCAATCAATCAATCAAAAAAAAGGTTAGTAAGGAAGTAGGCCTTCACCAAGAACTGAAGAAAAAGGAAGAAGGATCCTAAAGGCAATTCAGATATCATCAGGGCTGCTACGCCCACCACAGGCCCAGAGTGCACAGGCCCAGAGTACACAGCTGTCTCCACCTTGGTTTCAAAGGGCAGGATCACTACAGAGAGCTGCAGCATGGGCTGGGCCTTCATAGAGAGTCATGTGGGCTGCGTCCTGCCTAGCTGAAGGGAGGGTTCCCCAATGAGTCGTAGGTGTGATGCTGCCTCCCCATTGGGCCTGAAGGGTGGAGCCAAAGAGGATTATTCTCCTGCCTTAAGATCTAATCATATTTGCCTTGCTGGGTTTTGGACTTGCTTGGGACCTATCACCCCTTCCTTCTTTCCTGTTTCTCCCTTTTGGAGTGGAAATGTCTATCCTATGTTCATGACACCATTACATTTTGGAAGCATGTAATTTGTTTGGTTTCATATGTTCACAGCCGGCGAGGAATTTTCATCAATATGAATCATACCTTGAGTTTCATCTATATTTGATTTAAATAATATTTAGATGAGCCTTTGGACTTCAGACTTGAGACTTGATGCTGCAATGGGTTAGGACTTTGGGTCTATTGGGATGGAATGAAAGTATTTAATACGTGAGGACATGAATTTTGGGGAGCCAGGTATAAAATGTTATGAACTAAATGTATCCCCCCACCAAGCTCATGTCTTTCACTAATCCCCAATATGATGGTATTCGGAATGGAGCCTTTGGGAGGTAATTAGGCTTAGATGAGGTCATGAGGGTTGGGACCCTCATAATAATATTGGTGTCCTTGTAAGAAGAGGAAGAGAGAAGAGATCTCTCCATCTCTCTCCATATGCGTGCACCAAGGAAACCATGTGAGCATATTTCAAGAAGGAAACTGTCTAGAAGCCAGGAAGTGGGGTATTACCCACTGAGTCTGCTAGCACCTTGACTTTGTACTTCCTGGTCTCCAGAACTGTGAGAAATAAATATCTGTTGTTTAAGCCACCTACTCTATGGTATTTTATTCTAACAGCCCAAACTAAGACAAGTGTATTTATACACTTACCTTTATGTGAGCCTTCTCTGTCATTCCTTTTTCACACATAGGCCAAAAGAAGTCTCTTTGCTCAGATGTCTTTCTTATTCCCTTTTTTCTCAAGGTTGACTAACTGCCACTTTTCCAGGTTGGCACCTCTTTTCTATTTCCCTTGTTCAAACCCTGATGAAAGATTTGCACAAATACTACATACTTGTGTAATCCTGAGCACAGATGTGGGTAGTAGTCGAGTGGGTGGTGGTGATTCTATGAATCTCCTTTTTATTCCAAGGTTCTAGGGCCTCTCCAGAAGGCCAAAGGCTCTACAATATTGATTTGAATTAAATAATTTTACTCTTTTCAAATGACTTGTTTAGCTATAACCACTTGTTAATGTGTCAACTCAAGTACAGCAAGTTAGGGAGACCCATTATAAGCAAGGTGTGGAAGGAATGATTTACACTGTTTGTGCTAGAATGTCAAGCTTTACACACACATGCAGAAACACACACACATACCCAAACAAACACACGTCTATATTGTTATAAATTTTAGATGAGTAGAATTAATTCCTTTGACTACTTACATTGGGAAGTATCATGTAGCCCAAGCAAACAACTACCAGCAGGTCATGTGCCTATACAATAAAGCTAATCTCAAATAAGTCAGACTTCCAAAAGTTAAGATGTAAATATAGTATGCTTACTGTAATAGAGTCTGATGTTTGACTGCTTGCATCTTTCAAGCTCCACACTTACCTCCTCCTCTTCCTCATCTGGGCAAGGTGCTAAGAAAGCCTAGGAGCGCCCTCCTTTTGTGCTAGTGGGAAGTTTAAACCATGCAGGGGACCCTCACCCTAGTCTCACCTTTTTACCACAAAACCAGTCTCTTATATTTGCTCCATCAAGTCATTTCCAGACCTACATGGGAGCCTGCCCTGTTCTCCCATGAAAGTCCATTGTTTGAGTAAAAAAAGAAATCTCTTTATACCCTCTTAATGCATGTGTGGCATCATCAGTCTCACCATCTAAACCAGTCTTGGATGGAATGGGTTCACCCTGATTCTTCAGGATGACCACCACAATTGACACCGTGAGAAGGGTATCTAGAAGATGACCATCACCACTAGGCCTTTCTTCTCTTACTTTGGCTTGCTAACTGGCTCTGTTATCTGCTGGCTAGCATGCTTTTTGAGTTATGCTGCTATCTGCTGGCAAGCTTATGCTTTTAGCTGTGCAGGGTCTTCAGGATTGAAATTCACTATACAACACCTATTTAGAGAAGGAGTCATTATCTCCACTGTTTCTCCATTTAACAGCCCAATTTAGCCTGTTCTTAAACCTGGAAAATACAAATGGTACACTTTGGTGAATTTCCACAACCCACCTAATAAGGTCCCAACACCCAATATTATTGAAACTACTGACTCCATCCAATCAAAAACTGGTAAATAATTTGCAGCTACAGATTTGGCTAATATATTCTGCTCAATGCCTATTTTAATAGCTTTTCAGTTGCAGTTTGCATTCACCTTCAAAGGGACACAGTACAAATTTATCTGGCTATCCATGGATGCCTCAACAGCTTTGCCATCATACACAATCTTTTCAGGTGTATAATTTCCCATTACTGCTGTTATAAATTATTATAAACTTAGTGGCTTAAAGCAATACACACTTTATTACCTTACAGTTACAGTGGTCAGATTTCCAAAATGTATCTCACAGGGCTAAAATCAAGATGTCAGCAGGGCTGCATTCTTTCTAGGGGATAATCTGCGGGGGAGTTTTTTTTGTTTGTTTTGGTTTGGTTTTTTTGCCGTTTACAGTTTCTAGAGGCAGCCCACATTCCTTGGCTCATGGCCCCCTTCCATCTTAAAATCAGAAATAGCATCACTTCAAACACTGCTTCTATTATTACAACTTTTCTGACTCTGATTCTCCTACATCCCTCTTTTACTTATAAACACTTTGTGATTACATTGAGCCTACTAAACGGATAAACCAGGATAACCTCTTTATCTCAATATCTGTAACTTGTATCACACCTGCAAATCCCCCCCCTTTTTTTGAGATGTCTGGTGTTCCTTAATTAACAGTAATTTTTTTAACATTTTTATTGGAGTATAATTGTTTACAATGGTGTGTTAGTTTCTGCTTTATAACAAAGTGAATCAGCCATACATATACATATATCCCCATATCTGACCCTTTTGTCATGCAAGATAACATATTCACAGTTTCTACGGATTAGGGCATGGTCATTTTGTGGGGGGAGCCATCGTTCTGCATACCAGAGTGCAAGATATTAACTACATCCAATTTTCTCCAAGAGCATAGGTGTGACATTACAATGATGTCATACTCCTCCAAGCATATCATTTGACTCATTCAGGACATAAAACATTGATAAAGGAGGACAAAAAAGGAGATGGGCCATTGTCACACACATAACAGTGTCTCACTACTTCAGTTAAATTCTTGAAAATTATCTGATAAGCTGAGGGCTGCTCTACCTCTGGCATTGTCAAAGAAACAGCTATTGGCATTCAGCACTCACAATGTTAAGACAAACACAACATCTTTTAGGTCCTTTTGGTTCTAGAAGCAACAGATTTTCTCATTTACAAATTTTGCTTAAGCTCATTTCTTCTCTTATTTGCAAATAAACTCACTACAAAGTGTAACCTCCTATAATAAAAAGCTCTAGACTCTATACAAATTGCAATACAACAGGTATTCCCATTAGTGACAGCAGAAACTCCTTCACTATAGAGGCTTGTGTACATTCCTTTCATGCCTTCTGGCGTCTCTGACAATGATGGTCATAAGTTGCCCACACATTTCTGGTGCAAAAATCTGCTCTTCTCCAACCCATGCTACACAGCCTTAAAGTGACTACTGCTGGCCAAATACTGAGCCCTTCTGGGAATGGAGGGTATCACAGGACTGCACTTATGACTTTCTACATCTAGTTACCCATTATGCCTCAATTCATGGATATAGGAACTCTACAGAACTTATATGGCCACAGAGGCCCTTTTATTGAAATAAAATGGTACTTACATGATAGATCCAAACCTGAGCCCTCTGGTGTATCACACCGACAAGAGGAAATGATTTCCTTCTCCTCAGTCCCTTGACAGATCCAATGGTGCCAGAGGGGGTCCACTTCTCTTAGAACCCATTGGCCACCTGGGGACCCCGTTGGGAACAACTGAATGATTAGAAATGGGAGTCGATGTGCTACATGGTGGTATTGCTGCCATTGCATATGATAGTGCCTGCTGGAGAGCTGATGCTATCCATCCCATAACTGAGACATCACTGATAAAGGATGGGATCTAAAGGTCAGGATAATTGGCCAAACTTCAGGCAGTCATTTGCTGGCCATCTTGTCTGAGCAATGGCAACAATTCATGGTCCAAAGTTGCCCCAACTGGGGCAAAGAACTCTGCAAATTTCTTGCCTTATAGGTAAAGATAACCAAAATATAAATCAAAGTTGCACATTTCTCTGTACATAGTGGAGTCAGAACACAAAACTATACCAAAACTCTTCTAACTCCCTTCAGAATTCCAGACATCACTGATGGAAAGTAGAAGTTGTATTGAATGACTTATTCAAGAACTCAATGTTGTATATTTTGAGAAGTTAAAGAGTAACTTGAACATTTACTGGCCTCAGGCCACAAGTCCCATAGAGTGCCATAATGCTTAGTTAAACAGGTTTGAATTCAATTAAATGCAATATAACATATTTCAGTCATGAGTAAAATATCAGAGGTGAATTTTAATAAATAATCTGACTCCATTTTTGATGTTTGATTACTGAGAATATTTAGGCCCCACACCTCTCCTTCTCCCTCTTGCCCTACATCTGGGCAAACAAGTAAGAATGTCTGAGTGCTCTGTGCCATGGTGCCTGTGGGGATGTTCAAACTATGCAAACCCCCAGCCCATGTGTGGAAACCCTCATCTGGTCCTACTCCCTAAACATAATAAAAAACAAGGTCGCTTCTCCTCCTTTCACGGAAGCCAATCTAGACCATCTTGGCTGTCTACCCTACTATCCTCAGAAAGTTACAGTGTGTGAAGAATCAACCTATTAAGTTTTACTTTATATATCTATGATATCCTCAGTTGCCACATTAGATCCGATTTTGGGTAAATAAGAGCTGATCCCAATCTCCAGAAGCCACCACAAATAGTCAAATAGTTGGATCTACATGAATGATAAATGAGCATTGGTGAAGGGATAAATGAATGTAAAATAAAATTTGTAACTTTTTCTTATTCTTAATTTATCAAGAAGATAAATGGTTTTAATAAACCATCTTGGATGGAGCACAAACACTGTATCTACTATGCAGAGTCCTTAAATCGTCTATCCTTAATATGCACAAAGAGCCAAAGGAAAACATGGACAAAAAAATAAAGAAATTGCAAAAAGGATTTATGAACAAAATGAGAATATCAACAAAAAGATAGCAAATATAAAAGGAAACTGAAGTTGAAACGTAAAATAACTGAAATGACAAACAGCAGATTTCAACAGACAGAAGAAAGTATCAGGGAACCTGAGGACACGAAAATTGAAATTATTGATATTAAGGAGCAGAGAGGAAAAGAAAAAAGGAAACAGAGTCTAAGAAATGAGTGGGATATCAGCAACTAGATCAACATATGCATTATGGGAGTCCCAGAAGTAAAAGAGGGAGAGAAAGGGTGGAAAAAATATTTGAAGAAATAATGGCTGCAATCTTCTCAAATTTAATGAAACACATGAACCTACAAATTCAAAAAGCACAAACAAATACAAGCAGGATGAACCCAAAGAGAACCCAGCAAGATGCATTACAATCAAACTGTCAGAAGCCAAAACCAGAGAATATAAAAGGCAGCAAGAAGTGACCTATCATATACAAGGGCTTCTCAATAGATTATCAGCCAATTTCTTATCAGAAACTAAAGTGCTTAATGGAAAAAAACAAAAAAAAACTGTCAATGTAGAATTCTATAACCAGCAAAAATGTTCTTCAAAAAAGAGGGGGAAATTAAGACATCTCAAGATATACAAAAGTTGAAGGAGTTATCACTAGAACTACCCTAAAAGAAATGCTAAAGGGTGTCCTTTAGGTTAAATAAAAGGTAAAAAACACACTAGATGATAACTAGGATCTGTATGAAGATATGAAGATCTTTGGTAAATGTAATCACATGATAGAAATAAATGTCATTATTTATTTTTTTAAATTGAGGGGTAAATGACATAAAACATTATATTCGTTTCAGTTTTACAATATAATGATTTGATCTTTGTATAAATTGCAAAATGATCACCACAGTAAATCTAGTTAACAGCCACATGTAAAATAAACTGGAACACTATCTTACACCACATGCAAAAATTAACTCAAAATGAATTAAAGACTTGAATGTAAAACATAAAACCATGAAACTCCTAGAAGAAAGCATAGGGGAAAATCTCAGTGATATTGGCCTTGGCAGTGATTTTTAAGATCTGACACCAAAAGAAAAGGAAACAAAAACAAAAATTTTAAGTGAGAATACTTTAAACTAAAAAGCCTCTGGACAGGGAGGAGCTTCAAGATGGTGGAAGAGTAAGACGTTGAGATCACCTTCCTCCCCACAGATACACCAGAAATACAACTACATGTGGAATAACTCCTACACAACTCCTACTGAATGCTGGCAGAAGACCTCAGACTTCCCAAAAGGCAAGAAACTCCCCACATACCTCGGTAGGGCAAAATAAAAAACAGAGACAAAAGAATAAGGATGGGACCTGCACCAGTGGGAGGGAGCTGTGAAGAGGAAAGTTTTCCACACACTAGGAATGGCCTTTCATGGGTGGATACTTGGGTGGTGGAGGGGGGAAGCTTCAGAGCTGCGGAGGAGAGCATAGCAACAGGGGTACAGAGGGCAAAGCAGAGAGATTCCCGAACAGAGCATCGGTGCCAACCAGTACTCACCAACCAGAGAGACTTGTCTGCTCACCTACTGGGGCAGGCGGGGCTGGGAGCTGAGGCTTGGGCTTCAGTTGGATCCCAGGGAGAGGACTGGTGTTGGCTGTGTGAACACAGCCTGAAGGGGGCTAGTGTGCCACAGCTGGCCGGCAGGGAGCCCGGGAAAAAGTCCGGAGCTGCTGAAGAGGCAAGAGACTTTTTATGGCCTCTTTGTTTCCTGGTGCTTGAGGACAGGGAATTAAGAGTGCGGCTGAAAGGAGCTCCAGAGACGGGCGTGAGCCACAACTGCCAGCGCGGACCCCAGAGACAGGCATGAGACGTTAAGATTGCTGCTGCAGCCACCAAGGAGCCTGTGTGCAAGCACAGGTCACTAGCCACACCTTCCCTCCCAGGAGCCAGTGCAGCACGCCGGCTCCAGGGTCACGTGATGCAGGGACAACCTCCCCGGGAGAACAATACACGGCATGCCTCAGCCTGTTGCAAAGTTACGGTGGGCTCTGCCGCCACAGGCTTGGCCTGCACACCGTACCCCACCCTTCTCCCAGCCTGAGTGAGCCAGAGCCCCCGATCAGCTGCTCCTTTAACCCCGTCTTGCCTGAGTGAATAACAGATGCCCTCAGGCGACCTACACGAAGAGGCAGGGCCAAATCCAAAGCTGAAAGCCAGGAGCTCTATGAACAAAGAAGAGAAAGGGAAATTTCTCCCAGAAGCCTCAGAAGTAGTGGAATAAATCTCCACAATCAAGTTGATGTACCCTACATCTCTGGAATACCTGGATAGACAACAAATCATACCAAATGGAGGAGGTGGACTTTGGGAGCAATGATATATATATATATTTTTTTTCCCTTTTCCTCTTTTTGTGAGTGTGTATGTGTATGCTTCTGTGTGTGATTTTGTCTGTATAGCTTTGCTTTTACCATTTGTCCTGGGTTTGGTCCATCCGTTTTTTGATTTGTTTTGTTTTTAGTATAGTTTTTAGCACTTGTTATCATTGGTGGATTAGTTTTTTGGTTTGGTTGTTCTCCTCTTTCATTCTTTCTTTCTTTTATTACTTAAAAATGTTTTCTAGTAATTATTTTTTATTTTAATAACTTTTTAATTTAATTCAATTTAAATTTCTCTTCCTCTTTCTTTCTTTCTTTTTTTTTCTCCCTTTTATTCTGAGCCGTGAGGATGACAGGTTCTTGGTGCTCCAGCCAGGTGTCAGGGATGTGCCTCAGAGGTGGGAGAGACAAGTTCAGGACATGGGTCCACAAGAGACCTCCTAGCTCCATGTAATACCAAATGGCAAAAATCTCCCAAAGATCTCCATCTCAATGCCAAGACCCAGCTCCACTCAACCACAAGGAAGCTACAGTGCTGAACACCTTATGCCAAACAACTAGCAAGAGAGGAACACAACTCCACCCATTAGCAGAGAGGCTGCCTAACATCATAATAAGGCCACAGACACCCCAAAACACACCACCAGACGTGGATTGCCAACCAGAAAGACAAGATCCAGCCTCATCTACCAGAACACAGGCCCTAGTACCCTTCACCAGGAAGCCTACACAACCCACTAAGCCAACTTTAGCCACTGGGGGAAGACACGAAAAACAATGGGAACTACAAACGTGCAGCCTGCGAAAATGAGACCTCCAAAACAGTAAGTTAAGCAAAATAAGAGGACAGAGAGACACACAGCAGATGAAGGAGCAAGGGAAAAACCCACCACATGTAACAAATGAAGAGGAAATAGGAAGTCTACCTGAAAAAGAGTTCAGAATAATGATAGTAAAGATGATCTAAAATCTTGGAAATAGAATGGAGAAAATACAAGGAATGTCTAACAAGGACCTAGAAGAACTAAAGAGCAAACAAACAGTGATGAACAACACAATAAATGAAATTAAAAATACTCTAGAAGGGATCTATAGCAGAATAACTGAGTCAGAAAAACGGATAAGTGACCTAGAAGATAAAATAGTGGAAGTAACTACTACAGAGCAGAATAAAGGAAAAAGAATGAAAAGAATTGAGGAGAGTCTCAGAGACCTCTGGGACAACATTAAATGCACCAACATTTGAATAATAGGGGTCCCAGAAGAACAAGAGAAAAAGAAAGGGATTGAGAAAATATTTGAAGAGATTATAGTTGAAACCCTCCCTAATATGGGAGAGGAAATAGTTAATCAAGTCCAGGAAGCACAGAGAGTCCCATACAGGATAAATCCAAGGAGAAACATGCCAGGAAACATATTAATCAAACTATCAATAATTAAATACAAAGAAAAAATATTAAAAGCAACAAGGGAAAAACAACAAATAACATACAAGGGAATCCCATAAGGTTCACAGCTGATCTTTCAGAAGAAACTCTGCAGGACAGAAGGGAGTGGCAAGACATATTTAAAGTAATGAAGGGGGAAAATCAACAACCAAGATTACTCTACCCAGCAAGGATCTCATTCAGTTTTGATGGAGAAATTAAAATCTTTACAGAAAAGGACAAGCTAAGAGAATTCAGCACCACCAAACCAGCTTTAGAACAAATGCTAAAGGACCTTCTCTAGGCAGGAAACACAAGAGAAGGAAAAGACCTACAATAACAAACCCAAAACAATTAAGAAAATGGTAATAGGAACATAAATATAGGTAAATACATTAAATATAAATGGATTAAAGGCTCCAACCAAAATACATAGACTGACTGAATGGATTCAAAAACAAGACCCATATATATGTTGTCTACAAGAGACCTACCTCAGACCTAGGGACACATACAGACTGAAATTGAGGGGATGGAAAAAGATATTCCATGCAAATGGAAATCGAAAGAAAGCTGGACTAGCAATTCTCATATAAGAAAAAGAGACTATAAAACAAAGAGTATTATAAGAGAAAAGGAAGGACACTACATAATGATAAAAGGATTGATCCAGGAAGAAGATATTACAATTGTAAATATTTATGCACCCAAAATAGGAGCACCTCAATACACAAGGCAAATACTAACAGCCATAAAAGGGGAAATCAAAAGTAACACCATCATAGTAGGGGACTTTAACACCCCACTTTCACCAATAGACAGATCATCCAAAATGAAAATAAATAAGGAAACACAAGCTTTAAATGATACATTAAACAAGATGGACTTAATTGATATTTATAGGACATTCCATCCAAAAACAACAGAATACACATTCTTCTCAAGTGCTCATGGAACATTCTGCAGGATAGATCATACCTTGGATCACAAACCAAGCCTTGGGAAATTTAAGAAAATTGAAATTGTATCAAGTATCTTTTCCAACCACAACATTAAAAGACAAGATATCAATTACAGGAAAAATCTGTAAAATAAATAAAAACACATGGAGGCTAAACAACACCCTACTTGGTAACCAAGAGATCACTGAAGAAATCAAAGAGGAAATGAAAAAAATACCTAAAAATAAATAACAAAGAAAACACGACGACCCAAAACTTATGCAATGCAGCAAAAGTAGTTCTAAGAGGGAAGTTTATACCAGTATAATCCTACATTAAGAAACAAGAAACATCTCAAATAAACAACCTAACCTTACACCTAAAGCAACTAGAGAAAGAAGAACAAAAAACCCCCAAAGTTTGCAGAAGGAAAGAAATCATAAAGATCAGATCAGAAATAAATGAAAAAGAAATGAAGGAAATGATAGCAAAGATCAATAAAACTAAAAGCTAGTTCTTTGAGAAGATAAACAAAATTGACAAACCATTAGCCACACTCATCAAGAAAAAAAAGGAGATGACTCAAATCAAGAGATTTAGAAACGAAAAAGGAGAAGTAACCATTGATACTGCAGAAATAAAAAGGACATGAGAGATTACTACAAGCAACTATATGCCAATGAAATGGACAACCTGGAAGAAATGGACAAATTCTTAGAAATGCACACCCTTCTGAGACAGATCCAGGAAGAAATAGAAAATATGATCAGACCAATCACAAACACTGAAATTGAAACTGTGATTAAAAATCTTCCAGCAAACAAAAGTCCAAGACCAGATGGCTTCACAGGTGAATATATCAAACATTTAGAGAAGAGCTAACACCTCTCCTTCTCAAACTCTTCCAAAATAGAGCAGAGGGGGGAACACTCCAAAACTCATTCGATGAGGCCACCATCACCCTGATACCAAAACCAGACAAAGATGTCACAGAGAAAGAAAACTACAGGCCAATATCACTGAGGAGCATAGATGCAAAAATCCTCAGCAAAATACCAGCAAAGAAAATCCAGCAGCACATTAAAATGTTCATACACCAGGATCAAGTGGGGTTTATCCCAGGAATGCAAGGATTCTTCAGTATATGCAAATTAATAATGTGATACACCATATTAACAAACTGAAGGAGAAAAACATGTGATCATCTCAATACATGCAGAGAAAGCTTTCGACAAAATTCAACACACATTTATAATAAAAACCCTCCAGAAAGTAGGCATAGAGGAAAGTTACCTCTACATAATAAAGGTCATATATGACAAGCCCACAGCCAACATCGTTCTCAATGGCGAAAAACTGAAACCATTTCCACTAAGATCAGGAACAAGACAAGGTTGCCCACTACCACCACTATTATTCAATATAGTTTCGGAAGTTGTAGCACAGCAATCAGAGAAGGAAAAGAAATAAAAGGAATGCAAATTGGAAAAGAAGAAGTAAATCTGTCACTGTTTGCAGATGACGTGATACTATACATAAAGAATCCTAAAGATGTCATCACAAAACTACTAGAGCTAATCAGTGAATTTGGTAAAGTACCAGGATACAAAATTAATGCACAGAAATCTCTTGCATTCCTATACAGTAATGATGAAAGATCTGAAAGTGAAAGTAGGAAAACACTTCCATTTACCACTGCAACAAAAAGAATAAAATACCTAGGACTAAACCTATCTAAGGAGAAAAAAGACCTATATGCAGAAAATTATAAGACACTGATGAAAGAAATTAAAGATGATAGAAATAGATGGAGAGATATACCATGTTCTTGGATTGGAAGAATCAACATTGTGAAAATGACTCTACTACCCAAAGCTATCTACAGATTCAGTGCAATCCCTATCAAACTACCACTGGCATTTTTCACAGAACTAGAACAAAAAATTCACAATTTGTATGGAAACACAAAAGACCCTGAATAGCCAAAGCAATCATTAGAATGAAAAACGGAGCTGGAGGAATCAGGCTCCCTGACTTCAGACTATACTACGAAGCTACAGTAATCAAAATAGTAGGGTACTGTCACAGAAACAGAAATATAGATCAATGGAACAGGAGAGAAAGCCCAGAGATAAACCCACGCACATATGGTCATCTTCTCTTTGATAAAGGAGGCAAGAATATACAGTGGAGAAAAGACAGCCTCTTCAATAAGTGGTGCTGGGGAAACTGGACAGCTACATGTAAAAGAATGAAATTAGAATAGTCCCTAACACCATACACAAAAATAATTTCAAAATGGATTAAAAACCTAAATGTAAGGCCAGACACTATCAAACTCTTAGAGGAAAACATAGGCAGAACACTCTATGACTTAAATCACAGGAAGATCCTTTTGACCCACCTCCTAGAGAAATGGAAATAAAAACCAAAATGAAGAAATGGGACCTAATGAATCTACAAAGCTTTTGCACAGAAAAGGAAACCATAAACAAGACCAAAAAACAACCCTCAGAATGGGAGAAAATATTTGAAAATGAAGCAACTGACAAAGGATTAACTTCCAAAATTTAAAAGCAACTTAGGCAGCTCAATATCAAAAAAGCAAACAACCCAATCCAAAAATGGGCAGAAGACCTAAATAGACATTTCTTCAAAGAAGATATACAGATTGCCAACAAACACATGAAAGAACGCTCAACATCATTAATCATTAGGGAAATACAAATCAATACTACAATGTGATATCATCTCATACCGGTCTGAATGGCCATCATCAAAACATCTACAAACAGTAATTGCTGGAGAGAGTGTGGAGAAAAGGGAAGCCCCTTGCACTGTTGGCGGGAATGTAAATTGATACAGCTACTATGGAGAACAGTACGGAGGTTCCTTCAAAAACTAAAAATAGAACTATCATACAACCCAGCAATCCCACTACTGGGCATATACCCTGGAAAACGATTATTCAAAAAGCGTCATGTACCACAATCTTCACTGCAGTTCTATTTATCATAGCAAGGACATGGAAGCAACATGAGTGTCCATTGATAGATGAATGGATAAACGTGGTACATATATATAATGGAATATTACCCAGTTATAAAAGCAACGAAATTGAGTTATTTGTAGTGACGTAGATGGACCTAGAGTCTGTCATACAGGGTGTAGTCAGTCATAAAGAGAAAAACAAATACTGTATGCTAACACATATATATGGAATCTAAAAAACAAACAAACAAAATGGTCATGAAGAACCTAGGGGCAAGACGGGAATAAAGACGCAAACCTACTAGAGAATGGAGTTGAGGATCCTGGGAGGGAGATGGTTAAGATTGGACAAAATGAGAGTGGCATGGACATATATACACTACCAAATATAAAGTAGATAGCTAGTGGGAAGCAGTCTCATAGCATAGGAAGATCAGCTCTGTGCTTTGTGACCACCTAGAGGGATGGGATAGGGAGGGTGGGAGGGAGGGAGATGCAAGAGGGAAGAGATATGGGGATATATGTATATGTATAACTGATTCTCTTTGTTCTAAAGCAGAAACTAACAAAGCATTGTAAAGCAGTTATACTCCAATAAAGATGTTAAAAAAAAAAGAAAACCTCTGGACAGTAAAGGAAACCATGAACAAGATGAAAAGGCACCTACTGATTGGAGAAAATATTTTCAAATCATATATCTAACAAGGAGTTACTATCCAAAATGTAAGAAATACTCATACCACTCAATAGCAAGAAAGGAAACACTAGATTAAAAATGGGCAGAGGACCTGAAAAGACATTTTTCTGAGGAAGACACACAAATGGCCATCAGCTAGATTTGCCTTCATAACAACTTTCAAATACAGAATACTGTATTGTATACCTAGTCCTTATGCTGTATATTATATCCCTGTGACTTATTTATTTTATAACTGGAAGTTTGTACCTTTTGACTTCCTCCACCCGTATCTGCCCATCCCTCTACTCCCTGCCTCTGGCAACCAACAATTTATTCTCTGTATCTATGAGTTCTTTTTTTTAAAATTGATTTTTGGTTTATTTAGATTCCACATATAATTGAGAACATACAGAACCTAACTTTGCCTGACATTTTTCACTTTGCATAATGCCCTCAAGTTCCATTCATATTGTCACAGATTTCCTTTTTTATTGATGAATAATACTCCAGTGTATCTATCCCACATTTTCTTTATCCATTCATCCACTGAAATAACTTACATTATTTCCATATTTGGATATTATAATTAATGCTGCAATGAACATGGGAGTTAGTTTTCTGTTTTATTTAGATAAATACCAAGAAGTGGGATTTCTGGACCATATGCTACTTCTATTTTTAATTTTTTGAGGAACCTCCATGCAGTTTTCCACAGTGGCTGCACCAATTTGCATTTCCACCAACAGTGCCCAAGGGTACTCTCTTCTACACATCCTTGCCAACAATACTATTTCTTGTCTGTTTGATAGTAGTCATTTTAACAGGTTTGAGTTTATATCTCATTGTGGTTTTGATTTGCATTTCCCAGAGGATTAGTTATCTTGAGGACATTTTCACGTATCTATTGGCCATTTGCGTGTCTTCCTTGGAAAAATGTCTTTTCAGATCCTCTGCCTATTTTTAATCTGATTTTTTCTTTTCTTGCTATTTAGTTATATGAGTACTTCTTATATTCTGGATAGTAACTCCTTGTTAGATATATGATTTGCAAATATTTTCTCACATTTAGTAGGTTGCCCTTTCATTTTGTTGATGGTTTCCTTTGCTGTCCAGAGGCTGTTCAGCTTAAAATATTCTCACTTAAAATTTTTGTTTTTGTCTCCTTTGCTTTTGGTGTCAGATCTTAAAAATCATTTCCAATACCAATCTCACTGAGGTTTTTCCCTATGTTTTCTTCTAGGAGTTCCATGATTTTTTTTTTTTTTTGACATCTTTATTGGAGTATAATTGCTTTACAGTGGTGTGTTAGTTTCTGCTTTATAACAAGGTGAATCAGTTATACATATATATATGTTACCATACCTCTTCCCTCTTGCATCTCCCTACCTCCCACCCTCCCTATCCCACCCCTCTAGGTGGTCACAAAGCACCGAGCTGATCTCCCTGTGCTATGTGGCTGCTTTCCACTAGCTATTTATTTTAATTTTGGTAGTGTATATATGTCCATGCCACTCTCTCGCTTTGCCACAACATACCATTCCCCCTCCCCATATCCTCAAGTCTATTCTCTAGTAGATCTGTGTCTTTATTCCTGTCTTACCCTTAGGTTCGACATGACATTTTTTCCCTTAAATTCCATATATATGTGTTAGCATATGGTATTTGTCTTTCTCTTTCTGACTTGCTTCATTCTGTATGACAGACTCTAGGTCCATCCACCTCATTACAAACAGCTCAATTTCGTTTCTTTTTATGGCTGAGTAATATTCCATTGTATATATGTGCCACATCTTCTTTATCCATTCATCTGATAATGGACACGTAGGTTGTTTCCATCTCCAGGATATTGTAAACAGAGCTGCAATGAACATTTTGGTACATGACTCTTTTTGAATTATGGTTTTCTCAGGGTATATGCCCAGTAGTGGGATTGCTGGGTCATATGGTAGTTCTATTTGTAGTTTTTTAAAGAACCTCCGTACTGTTCTCCATAGTGGCTGTACCAATTCACATTCCCACCAGCAGTGCAAGAATGTTCCCTTTTCTCCACACCCTCTCCAGCATTTATGGTTTCTAAATTTTTTGATGATGGCCATTCTGACTGGTGTGAGATGATATCTCATTGTAGTTTTGATTTGCATTTCTCTAATGATTAATGATGTTGAGCATTCTTTCATGTGTTCCTTGGCAGTCTGTATATCTTCTTTGGAGAAATGTCTATTTAGGTCTTCTGCCCATTTTTGGATTGTGTTGTTTGTTTTTTTGTTATTGAGCTGCATGAACTGCTTGTAAATTTTGGATATTAATTCTTTGTCAGTTGCTTCAATTGCAAATATTTTCTCCCGTTCTGAGGGCTGTCTTTTGGTCTTGTTTATGGTTTCCTTTGCTGTGCAAAAGCTTTCAAGTTTCATTAGGTGCCATTTGTTAATTTTTGTTTCCATTTCTCTAGGAGGTGGGTCAAAAAGGATCTTGGTGTGATTTATTTCATAGAGTGTTCTGCCTATGTTTTCCCCTAAGAGTTTGATAGTGTCTGGCCTTACATTTAGGTCTTTAATCCATTTTGAGCTTATTTTTGTGTATGGTGTTAGGGAGTGATCTAATCTCATACTTTTACATGTAGCTGTCCAGTTTTCCCAGCACCACTTATTGAAGAGGCTGTCCTTTCTCCACTGTACATTCCTGTCTCCTTTATCAAAGATAAGGTGACCATATGTGCATGGGTTTATCTCTGGGCTTTCTATCCTGTTCCATTGATCTATCTTTCTGTTTTTGTGCCACTACCCTACTATTTTGATTACTGTAGCTTTGTAGTATAGTCTGAAGTCAGGGAGCCTGATTCCTCCAGCCCCATTTTTCATTCTAATGATTGCTTTGGCTATTCGGAGTCTTTTGTGTTTCCATACAAATTGTGAAATTTTTTGTTCTAGTTCTGTGAAAAATACCAGTGGTAGTTTGATAGGGATTGCATTGAATCTGTAGATTGCTTTGGGTAGTATAGTCATTTTCACAATGTGGATTCTTCCAATTCAAGAACATGGTTCCATCTATTTGTATCATCTTTAATTTCTTTCATCAGTGTCTTATAATTTTCTGCATATAGGTCTTTTTTCTCCTTAGGTAGGTTTATTCCTAGATATTTTATTCTTTTTCTTGCAGTGGTAAATGGGAGTGTTTTCTTGATTTCACTTTCAGATTTTTCATCATTAGTGTATAGGAATGCCAGCTATTTCTGTGCATTAATTTTGCATCCTGCTACTTTACCAAATTCATTGATTAGCTCTAGTAGTTTTCTGGTAGCATTTTTAGGATTCTCTATGTATAGTATCATGTCATCTGCAAACAGTGACAGTTTTACTTCTTCTTTTCCGATTTGGATTTTTTTTTATTTCCTATTCTTCTCTGATTGCTGTGGCTAAAACTTCCAAATCTATGTTGAATAAGAGTGGTGAGAGTGGGAAAACTTGTCTTGTTCCTGATCTTAGTTGAAATGCTTTCAGTTTTTCACCATTGAGGACGATGTTGGCTGTGGGTCTGTCATATATGGCCTTTATTATGTTGAGAAAAGTTCCCTCTATGCCTATTTTCTTCAGGGTGCTTATCATAAATGTGTGTTGAATTTTGTCGAAAGATTTCTCTGCATCTATTGAGATGATCATATGGTTTTTCTCCTTTAATTTGTTAATATGGTTTATCATGTTGATTGATATGCATATACTGAAGAATCCTTGCATTCCTGGAATAAACCCCACTTGATCATGGTGTATGATCCTTTTAATGTGCTGTTGGATTCTGTTTGCTAGTATTTTGTTGAGTATTTTTGCATCTGTGTTCATCCATGATATTGGCCTGTAGTTTTCTTTCTTTGTGACGTTCTTGTCTGGTTTTGGTATCAGCATGATGGTGGCCTCGTAGAATGAGTTTGGGTGTGTTCCTCCCTCTGCTATATTTTGGAAGAGTTTGAGAATGATACGTGTTAGCTCTTCACTAAATGTTTGATAGAATTCGCCTGTGAAGCCATCTGGTCCTGGGCTTTTGTTTGTTGGAGGATTTTTAATCACAGTTTCAGTTTCAGTGCTTGTGATTAGTCTGTTCATACTATCTATTTCTTCCTGATTCAGTCTTGGCAGGTTGTGCATCTAAGAATTTGTCCATTTCTTCCAGGTTGTCCATTTTATTGGCATAGAGTTGCTTTTACTAATCTCTCATGATCTTTTACATTTCTGCAGTGTCAGTTGTTACTTCTCCTTTTTCATTTCTAATTCTATTGATTTGAGTCTTTTAGGAGTTTCATGGTTTTAAGTCTTATATTCAAGTCTTTAATCCATTTGGAGTTAATTTTTGCATGTGGTGTAAGATAGTGTTATAGTTTCATTATTTTACATGTGGATGTCCAGTTTTCCCAACAGCATTTTTTGAAGTGACTGTCCTTTTCCCTTCCTATATTCTTGGTACATTTGACATAAGTTAATTGACATATATGTATGGGTTTATTTCTGGGCTCTCTATACTCTTCCATGGCTCCATGTGTCTGCTTAATTCTAATGCCATACTCTTTTGATTACTATAACTTTGTAACATTACTTGATATCAGGGAGCATGATGTCTCCAGCTTTGTTTTTCCACCTCTTATTTTCTATAGGAAAGACAAAATATATATTTTTGGGCACACACAATGTGTAAAGACATAATTGTTGATTACTAACCTCAAGAGGGGGTTGGAGCTATAAAGAAGTAGAATTTTTGTATGCAACTGAAGTTAAATAGGTAATAATTTTAAACAAGTAGTTATAATGTGAGGATGTTATATGTAATTTCTATGGTAACCACATAGAAAATATCTATGGAATATGTCAAAAAAGGAAATTAAAAGGGAATTGAAGAATGTCACCACAAAAACTCAACTAACATAGAAGAAAACAGTAACAGAGAAAATGAGTAAAAACAAGCTATATGACATACAGGAAAATAGCAAAAAAGAAGTAAGTCCTTCCTTATTAGTAATAATCATAAATGTAAATGAATTAAACTGTCAAATACAAGGCAGAAATTGGAAAAATAGGAGAAGAAAACTCTAATTCAACTATATACTGTCCAGAAGAGACTCACATTATATCTAAAGACACAAATAGGTTCAAAGTGAAAGAATGAAAATGATATTTCATGTATAGTCACCAAAAATTGTGGGGTGGCTATAGTAATATCAAACAAATAGACTTTGGGTCAAAAATTTTACAAGTGACAAGTAAGGGTGTTACATATAAATTCTCCAATAAAAGGGTAAGAAAAGATATTTCATGCACATAGTAAACAAAAGAGAGCTCGGGTAGCTACACTAATATACGACAATAGAGACTTCAAGTCAAAAACTGTTATAAGAGAGAAGGATGGGCATTTTATATTGATAATAAGGTCATTTATCAAGAAGATATAACAATTATAAACATGTATGCACTAAACGTCAGTCTCCCTAAATATATGAAGCAATAGTTGACAGAATTGGAGGGAGATTTTATATCCCGTTTTCAGTAATGGATAGAACAAAAAGACAGAAAGAAAATCAATAAGAACGTGAGGACTTAACAATATACACCAATTTAACCTAACAACCATATATGGAAGACTCCACCCAACAGCAGAAGAATACAAAACTTCTCAAGGGCATATGGTACATTCTCCAGAATAAACCATGTATTAGGCCAGAAAACAAGTCTTAATACATTTTAAAAGATTGAAATCATAAAAAGTATCTTTTTTGATGGATTGAAACTAGAAATCAATAACACAAGGAAAACTGAAAAATTCCAAATATGTGGAAAATAACATACTCTTAAATAACCATTGGGTTAAAGAAGAAATCACAAGAGAAATTAGGAAATACATGAAGAGATATATACAACATAGTAAAATTTATTGGGTGCAGTGAACGTATTGCTAAGAGGGAAATGTACAGCTCTAAACACTTACATTACAAAAGAAAAAAGGTCTCAGATCAATACCCTAACTTTACCTTTTATGGAACAAGAAAAATTGTAATAAACTAAACCAAAAACTACTAGAAAGGAAGGAAATAACACATATGAGACTGGAGATTAATAAAATGAAGAATAAAAACATAAAGAAAATTGACAAACCTAAATTTTGGTGCTTTGAAAAGATCACCAAAATTGACAAAACTTTAGCTAGATTAACGAGGAAAAAATAGACAAAACTTGAGTTACTGAAATTGGAAATGGAAGTGGGAACTTTACTATTGATTTCACAGAAATAAAAAGGATTATAAGAGAATACTATGAACATTGTACATCAAATTTCAAACTGGATGATTTGCAAATTGGTACAGCAAATTGAATAACTTAGATAAAATGAACAAATTCCTCTAAGGGCACAAAACCTACTAAAATGAAATCATGAAGAAATAAAAAATCTAAACAGCTCTATAACTAGTGAGGAGATTGAATCACTAATCAGAAATTTCTCAGCAAAGAAAACGTACAGACAAGATGATTTCACTTGTGAATTCTACCAAATATTTAAAGAATTAAACCAGTCATTCTCAAACTCTTCCCAAAAGTGAAGAGGAGGGAACACTTCCTAACACATTCTATGGGTCAAACATTGTGATACAAATCCACAGAAGGATACCACCAGAAAACTGCAGAGCAATATCTTTTATAAATATTGACACAAAAATCCTCAACAAAATACTAGCAAGCTGAATTTAGCAATATTTTAAAAGGATTCTGCAACTTGACCAAGTGGGACTTATTCCTGGATACAGGCAGGGATGACTTGACACATGAAAATAAAATAAATGTAATATACTACATTAATAGAATAAAAGGTAAAAAAATTACTTGATCATCTCAATCGGTACAGAAATGTATTTGAAAAACTAGACTCCCTTTAATGGTAAAAACATTCAATAAACTGTGACTACAAAGAAACATTCCCAACAAGATAAGGCCATGTGAAAAACCCACAGCTAAGATCACACTTTGTGGTAAAAGTCTGAAAGCTTTTCCCTTCTTACCAGGAACAGACAGAATATCTGCTTTTGACACTTCTATATAACAGAATATTTGAAGTTCTATCCAGAATAATTAGGGAAGGAAAAGAAATAAAAGGCATCCACATGATGTAGGATGAAGTTAAATCATCTCTGTTCACAGACCACTTAGTCTTACATGTAGGAAGCCCTAAAATTCTCCAAAATCTGTTGGAACTAATGAATGAATTCAACAAAACTGCAGGATACAAAGACAATACAAAAGAAATCAGTTGCATTTCAATACACCAGGAAGAAAAAATCATAAAAGGAAATTAAGAAAATGATAACATTTAAATGATTACATTTAAAATAGCACCCAAAATAATAAACTACTTAGGAATAAAGTTAACCAAGGAGCTGAAAGACTTGCACACTGAAAAATACAAAACATTGCTGAAGGAAGTTAAAGAACACATAAATAAAAGGAAAGACATCCCATGTTCATGGATTGGATGACTTAATTTTTTAAAAATGTCAATACTGTCAAAACTGATCTACAAATTCAATTAAATCCATATTAAAATCCCAATAATCTTTTTTGCAGAAATAGAAAACCCCATCACAATATTCATATGAAGTTTTAAGGGACCCAAATCTTGAAATAAATAAATAACAAAGTTGGAGGACCACACTTCTTGTTTTCAAAACTTACTACAAAGCTAAAGCAATCAGAATGTGTGGAACTGTCATAAAAACAGACATATACGTAAGAGAATAGAGAGCCTAGGATTAAACACTTGCATATATGGTCAATTAATTTTCAACAAGGGTGCCAAGACCATTTGAAGAGAAAAGGACAATCTTTTCAACAAATGGCTCAGGGAAAATTGGATATCTACAGGAAAAAGAATGAAATTAGACACTGACCTAACACCACCTATAAAAATTAATTCAACATGGATTGAGAACCTAAATGTAAGAGGTAAAACTGTAAAACTCTTGGAAGAAAATGTAGTAGAAAAACTTTATGCCTTGAATTTGACAGTGATTTCATGGATATGACACCAAAAGCACAGGAAACAAAAGAAAAAACGAATACATTGAACTTAATAAAAATCAAAGTCTTCTGAGCATCAAAGAACACCATCAAGAGAGAGCAAAAAACCCACAAAATAGGAGCAAATATTTGCAAATCATATAAATGATAAGTGATAAATTTCCAGAATATATAAAGAACTCCAACCACTCAACAACAATATAAGAACAAATAACCCAATTCAAAAATGGGCAAAGGATTTCAATAGACATTTCTCTAAAGAAGATATACAAATGGTCAATAAGCACATGAAAAGGTAGGTGTTCAACATCTCTAACCATGAGGGAAATGTAAATCAAAATCACAGTGAGCTACCACTTCCCATGTATTAGAATTGTAATCATCACAAAATGAAAAACAAGTGCTGGGGAGGATGTGGAGAAATTGGAAACTTTGTACATTGTTGGTAGGATTGTGAAATGGTGCAGCCACTGCAGAAAACAGTTAGGCTTTTCCTCAAAAAGTTAAATTAGAATTGTAATATGATACAGCAATTCCAATTCTCTATATATACCCAAAAGAACTGAAATTAGGGACTCAAACACTTGTATACCAATGGTCATAGCAGTATTATTCATAATAGCCAAAATATGGCAGCAGCCCAGATGTTCGTGAACAGATGAATGGATAAACAGAATATTCTATATGAATTCAATAATATATTATTTAACCTTTAAAAGGAAGTTCTGATACATACTACAAATGGAAGAAATTTGAAAATTTTAGGCTAAATTAAATAAGCCAGATACAAAATGATAAATGTTGCATGTTTCTTAATATAAGACATACCAAGAATAGGCAAATTCAGTACAGACAGAAACTAGAGTAGAAGTTATGAGGGGTTGGGGTGAGGGGCAAAAGGGGAGGTATTGTTTAATGGATACAGAGTCTCTGTTTGGGATGATGAAAAAGTTCTGGAAATAAGTAGTGGGGATGGTTGCACAATATTATGACTGTGTTAATGCTACTGAATTGAACACTTAAAAATGCTTAACAAGGGTATTTTTAATGTTTTGTATAAGTGACCACAATTTAAAAGTCATCTGAGTGATATTAACGACCTTAACCTGTTGTCTTATTTGTTGAGCTATTTGAGTAACTGCCTGTGTTGTTTATCCACATGCAGCAAGTAGTACCATTGAGAAAAAAACCACCCCATTGTTTGGCCAATAGAGAGTCCCAGGCTAGGTGATTATCAACAACCACATCTGCCAAAGAGGCTTGGCCTTCAATTAGGACTTTGAGGGCCATGGCACTTTGAATCACATGTTTGGATATTCTTTGGAACATTTTGTAATTAGCATCCATTATTTAATTGTGTTGTAGAATATTGTGGGCTCCTAAGGTGGGACCAGTGATTCCCAATGTAGTCATCAGATTTAGCTAAGTTGGTAAGAATATAGCATGCTTCATGCATGGCGACAAGATTGATTCAGTTTGTTTACAGGCATGACCTTAAAGGAGCACATTTGGCTCCAAATTCCAGATGGTATAAGTCAAATTAAGAGGAGAAGTTTGAGGTGGAAGGATAAATAAAAGAAGAAGCAAAAAGTATTTAGGACAATGAAACCAATAAGCCTCAGAGGCTAAATCTTACATTTAGCGTTTTGCACAAGCAAACAAGAATTAATGTGTTGCCAGTAAGCATTTTGATCAGGGCATCATAGGGAGCCATTTTGAATAGCTGCAGTTAGTATTTTAAAGGGAAGTCCAGGAGAACTATTACCGTTTAGGTTTGGAGATGTGGTCGGGCATTTTGTTTGATAAAGGATGGAATGTGCTCTTGTGAAGGTTTCCTTAAGATCAGCTGGACAGACTGCAGTATGGCCAGGCAGTTGAGAGGTGCCTTTATGGCATTCCCAACAACTGGTATGCTTTAAGACATGGGCTGTTTGCTCATTGAGGCTTAAATAAAAATTACTTGCAGCTAATGGTATATTAGGGGGTGTGAATAGGAAAGCAGAAGGGAGAGTAGCTTGTGGTGGTTGGGGCTGAATTGGGGAAGAATGAAAGTTGGGAAGAGCAGCAAGAGGTATGAGGGGTGCAGGAGATGTTTGATAGGAGGTGGGATGAGGGCTTGGGGTCATGGAGGATTCTATCTGGGATGAGTCCAAGAGTCGGATGGGGAATGAGTCCATTTGTGGGTTGAGGTAATAAGTGGGGATGAGTCCACCAGCTGAGTTGAGGTCACCTGATGATCCATTAGGCCATCAGGGAGTTGGTTGAGGGCAAGGTCATAACCCTCACTTGGGTTTGTAATAATGTTGGGCCAAATTTAAGACATTAAGGCATAAAATGTTGTTGGTCACAGAGTCACAGAGATGTATGAATGTACTGGGATAACGAGGCACACAATGAACAACAAAAGAGATCGCTATCTTGGCATCATATTGGGGATATAATAATCTCCAAGGAGCCTGTTTCATATGTCCCCACATGAGGCTTGTATTTTGTCATGTATTTTGAGAGGTGAGGGCTTGGCATTAATTCAAGAAGCTTAAGAGTATGGCATGCCACAAATATGTAGGCTTCCTCCTGTGTGTATGACTCCTTTTGAGTTTTGAATAGCCTGTAGAGGCTGCTTTAGACATTGTAGAAAATGTTGTCAGTGAGGTGGGGATGAAATGTTGTTCCATCTAGTGATTGGCTATGGCAGTGATATTGAAGAGGTCAAGTAAGTGTGGAAGTCAGCATGGTTGTAGTTCAGTCCAATGGCTGTACCTCCTGTCTCCAGGTGGAGTCGTCTCAATGGCCTGTGGAGCCCCAGGCCCAAAATGTTACCCAAAGTAGGCATAGCTAGGCTGTGAAAAGCCAGAAGGCCTAAGAATAACATATGAGCCATGTGGATGCTACAACCTGAGGTATGTGGGGATGCTGAACCAGGATGGGCACAGTGTGGATCGCTTGATGTCCCCATTCCTGGTCTGTGTGGTTAGGGGTAGCCTGCATTCCTTGGCAGAGGGTGCTCTTGAGTAACAACGATTTTATTCTTTCTTGATGCTCTCTGCTATTCACACTCTTGTGGATGTGGGTCCTGGAGTGATGATCTCTACTTCCTGAGTGAGATCATCATGTCATTATTAATTAAATATGCTTGGTAGCCAGAAAACTTTGACAAAGCTTGTGCCTTAGGTATATCATCAATATCATTATCAGAGTGCCAGATTATTTGTCGCAGATGCCAGAGGGCATTCAGTACTCTGTGGATCAGAACTAACAATCTGTCCTTGGTGGAGCTGTCATCTGACTTGGGATGCAGGAGAGAAAGAAAAAGGGGTAGATGAAAGGAGAAGAAAGACAAAGAGAAATGCCTATCCCAATATGAACTTTGCAAACCCTGATATGCCAAGTGTCACCACAGAGAACAAGGAAAGGCAACTGATGTGTTTTCAGTGCATTTTGATATGGAGTAGCGGACACCAAGACTGGTGATTTAGTATAATGAGGGCCAATGGAAGGAGAGAAACCCATTTAGACCATCACATTTCTTCTTCTTCTTTCCGTAAGGTTTAAGCACAGGATTGTGACAGTCTATAAGGGTGACTGCCTTGGGCCAACAGAGAAGGTGAAAGTTCCATAGAACGCTTTGTTCAAGAGTTTGTATTTTTGTTGTGTATTCTGAAAATTAAAGTGAGAGCATTGAACACTGTCAGTAACATCTGGAACTCCAAAGGGAATGAGGAGTCTTTTTGTGAGGCCCTGTTCACTTCAACAGTAGCATGTCTAGTGGTGTGGGTGAGTAAGATGTCAGTATATATTTTCACCATGATCAAGACATAATGAGCAGCACCCTTGATGGGGGTGTGGGGGGGAGTGGCGCAATAAAACCTACTTGTCAACAACGATACTGGAAGGCTCCCCATGGGGTGGCACCGCAGGGATTATATCGCTAATGTTAAGTTTTCCTGTAGAGAGTGAATTAGCTTGTCACCCTGTGGGCCATTGCAGAGGAGAGGGATAAACCCTTTGCATTCAGCCCAAGCTTCAAGGGCAGAGAATCCTCTATGACCTGTCTCATGGGCCCATTGGGTCAAATTTAAGAAAATGGTATTTGCAGTGTCATCTAAGGAAGTCTGACCCTAGTCTCTAAAATTTGCACCAATCTAGCAGATTGGGCATTAGTTTGGGCATCAGTAGAATAACCCTTGGGGTGGGCAGAGATATCCATCACCCTAATATATATCTTTTCTATCTGAAAGGCAGGGAACGTACAATATTATTTACCTCAAAGGGGGTACCCTTGAATGGGAAATTGTTGTTGTTGCCAGTGGCCAGACCAAATCATTAGACCTTTGGCAGTGACCCAGGAGTCTGTAAAGATGTGTAATTGAGACCAGTTGTTGGTCAGTGTATCCTCCAAAACCAATACAACTTCGAGGAGTTTGGTCAATTGTGTCAATTGTGGGTGCCATCCTTTGTCAGGGATGTTCTGATTAAGAGATTAAAAAGCAGCATACCTCCAACAAGTTCCATCACATTTGGTGATGGCGCTGATGTCATAAAGTATATGAACTTCCTTTGCTGTTCACTCAGTTGATCGCAAGGGGATCCTCAGGTAGCCAGGGGTTTTGAGAGAGACGTGACCTCCTCCAGCACCGTGGAATCTGGCAAGGAAATGATAATAGAGGAGACCACCCCTTCTTGCAGGGTAGAGGGCCAGGCATAGCTCTACTCTGTATGTACTAATTCCATTTCAGCAAGAAGGCCTTGGTTGCAATGCAAAGCTTGTGTGGTGCTGCTTCCATGCGCCAGGGTATAATTGGCAGCTGGGTGCAGAGGGTCACAAGTTCAAGTCCTGTGAGAGACTCCATTTCCAGGAGGGCTTAATATGCAAGCAGAAGTTGCTCTAATGATATGTAATGTGGGGCCAAAAGGGGCAGTCTATTGCACCAGAAATTTGTGGTGGCTATCATGTGTGATTCATAAACTCCAAGAATCACAGGAGGTGGTTGCCAGAACGTCCACCATAAAAGAGTCTCCAAAGAGCACTAAATGAGGTACACTGATTCTAGAGACTTCTGTTCTAAAGGGCTCCACTCACAGTGGGCCAACTTGTGAGAGATTGAGTGAATAGGCTATAATAGTGTTTGTAAATGAGGGCAATGTGGCCTCCAGGAGCTGGAGACCTAATAGTGCTGGGCCTTCATGAGAGTAGTTAAGGATGACAAAGCTAAGAGTTGCTTTTTAACTACATGAGGAACGGAGCAACCCTCAGCAGGCTAAGGGATGCCTAAGGATTTAGCTGAGGTGCCCAGCCCTTGAAACAAATGCCAGCCCATTTCCTCTCAGTAGCTGCCGTGGTGACTATCTTGTTATGAGAGCCTGTACTGATTTTCTTTGCAGGAGGATGTCAGCATTGTAGTTCCAGATCTGAGTATCGGGGGACAAGTGGATTGGGTTAAGGTATTGCCATCAGAGGTTGTATGCTATGGCTGAGCTATTGAGGTACCCCATGGACAACTGACTAAAGGTGTATTGTGTCATTTCAAGGATGAGTGTGACCTGAGGTTTAGAAGGTGTTACAGTAGGCCTTGAAAATAGAGCATATCAGCCAGGTCTATAACAGCAAATATCTGTCAGTTGAAGATTGAATGGCCTCGGTCATATCAATGGTGTTAGATGTAGGGTCCTAAATGGGTGAGACGGTGGCATTAAGTTTGCGATAATCCACTGTGAGGCACCATTTATGTTTTTCAGGTTAATCAACAGGCAAAATTGGACTGTGAAACATAAACAGTGGGGATAATTATCCCCCTGCTTTATACATCTTGTGTAATGGGTCCCAATCCTTGAAAGCACTATTTCAATTTATATTGGGCCATATTAACAATTGTAAGGAGTTGGGATAGATCTATAGGGTCCTATTTGGTGAGGCTAACCTTATGGACTTAAGTGTTAATGTTATTCCAGGAGGCCACTGAGCTAGTTAGAACCTCCATCCCATTAAGGGGAAATCCAAGTGGGGTGGGAGCTGTGACCACTGAAAAATTAGTCAAATTATTGGGCAAATGGTTGATGTAAGGCAGACTTCTTTACTTTCCATTGTATGTCTGGCAATGCCCTGGAAAACTTAGAGAGTTCTTCCTTTAAATTTAGTGGGGTTTCTGGGGATCACCAATGTAATTTGGGAACCAGTATCAATCAAGGCCATAAAAGGTATTGTATGACAACTAATGGACTAGCACTGGAGAGTTTCCTCAGGAAGTCACTGGGCACCTGGGGACATGACTTATGTTACGGAATAGGGCAGTTGGCCCTGTGCCATGGGATGTGTTCAAGAGAGAAGGAGATTGGATATTTTGTGCAGCTTGTCATAGAAGAGCTGGAGCTCCTCAGGGATATTACCCCAAATCAGATAGGTGGGGAAGCCCAGGTCACAGACTCACCAATACCAAGTCTTTCAGTGAGGGCTCCACAGTGGTGGGAAGTGGCCCAGGAAAAACCTGAAATGGGGTCTCACCTCAGTAGTAGTTACCGTGGCAAGTGAAGAGCTAGATCTCAGGACCCTCGTCATGAGCAATCAATTGATTCTAGGCCATCTAGGCCACCTTAATAACCACTTGAATAATCAAAGGCAGTGGGGAAGCCCTATAATTTTGAGGTGCTCCCATGAGAAATAACTGCCAGGTGTTGGTTTCAAAAGGAGCTTGCTCAGGACTGGCTTTGGTTTCCTGCCCATTGGAGTGCTTAGAATAATGATATACTGATTGAACTATACCAATTTTCCTTAATAATCGTCCCCCTCGATGTACTCTAGTTCATGAAGCCATGCTCGTTTTCTACTGAAACGGTAGAGTGAGTTACTTTATATGCTACGGATACCCAATGGAGCAAGGAAAAGGCCACGAGCCATGCCCATGTATGTTCAGGTGAATGGACACCATGCACCTATTTCCATAAGTTTAGTGGAACCCATAATAAATTATTAAGGAACACAAATATGACAGACAATTGGCTCATCTTGGCAGAACTTAAAGTTAATTCAAAGATAGCATTATATAGGCACAGAAGCCAATCAGCACCCTTTCCGTTAGATAATTGCCTAAATCTTCTAATGAAATTTGAATTTCCAGTCAAATCAAACCTAGACCCCTGTTTTTGTTTCCTCTCCCTTGTATTTTTTATTTTGCGGTGGTTATAAAATATGCTTCAGAGGGATCGCCTCTACCCAACTCATGTTGGTAAACTTCTATATTAGTTTCCTGAGGCTGCTGTAACAGATTACCACAAACCAAATGGCTTAGCACAACAGAAATTTGTTTTCTCTGAGTTCTGGAGGCAAGAAGTCTGAAATCAGTTTCATTGGGCCACAGTCAAGGTGTCTGCAGGGTTGTTGTGCTCCTTTCAAGAGGCTCTATCAGACAATCTCTTCTTGCTTCTTCCAGCTTCTCGTGGCTACTGGCATCCCCTGGTTTGTGGCCACATCACTCCGATCTCTGCCTCTGTGATCACAGTGCCTTCTCTTCTTCTGTCTCAAATATCCCTAAGCCCCCTCGTATGAGGTCGCTTGTGGTTGCACTTACCCAAGGTCCCACTTCGGTAATCTGACACAGTTTCCAAATCTCAAGATCCTTAATTTAATTGCCTCTGCAAAGCCTTTGCCATATAAGGTGATATTCAAATGCTCAGCAATGGGATGTGTATATCTTGGGTGGCCATTATTCAGTCTACAGCAGCATCCTTCTCCAGGGAGTTCCAATCAATATCATCAGGATTAAGAAATTCCTCTGTGGTTGCCACACAATTAGCTTTAGATGCCTTGGGCTTAAGCAGAGAGCAGAGTGCAGAGTAGTCCTCTGGCTTGTTGATATGCTTCAGTGCTTAAGAGGACCCACATTCACTGCTTGTTTTACAATTAAGCAGTAAGATCATGGTGCCCTCTGGCCTATTAGGAGGTTCTGAGATAAGGCATTCAGTGCCACTTTTCATAAACATTTGTGCCACAGGACAACATGGGTGTTTTCTCCTACAATGTACAAGCCTGAGCATCAGGATATGTGTGAAGGAAACCTGAGCAGCAGCATCAGAGGGATTTAAGAGTTCTAGTGAGCTGTCTGCACTTATAAATGTAGAGCTAGCTCAGCATGGCTGCTTTTTAGACTCGTTTCTGTCTTTTTTTTTTAATCCTCTAATTACTGCTTTTTCATTAGCAACCACCTGATGGGCCTGTGTATAGCACAGGGTATGTCTTTCCCTTGAGAGCTCTACAGAACAGAGGGTAAAGCCTTGTTAGACACACAACCAACTAGTCACAGGGTTAGGGTCTTTCCCCTGAGCCTAGCATCAGTCACAACTTATGCATTAAAAGACACACAGAGACAGGGAATTTAAAACAACTATGATGACGATATTAAGTGACCTAATGGGAGAAATAGACGGCATGCAAGAACAGATGGGTATTGTAAGCAGAAGGATGGAAACTCTAAGAAAGAATCAAAAGTAAATGTTGAAAATTTAAAATGCTAACAGATATGAAGAATACCTTTGATGTGTACTGCCACTGATGAAGTAATCAGTGGGCTTAAATATATGGTCACAGACACTTTGTAAACTGAAATACAAAGAGAAAAATATGGAAAAAATAACTTACCATTGAAATAGTGTAGGATAAGTTTAAAAGGTACAAAAGAAGCATAATTGGAACACCAGGAGGAAAAGAAAGAGAGAATGAAGCAGAATAAATATTTGATGTAATAATGGCTGAAAATATTCCAAAGTTAATGACAGACACCAAAACATGGATCTAAGAAGCTCAGAAAACACCAAGCAGTATAAATACCGAAAAAACTAGAATATCATTTTCAAGCTTCAGAAGAACAGACAATGAATGAAATCTTGAAAGAAGCCATGGGAAGCAGGGAAATGCCATAACTATAGAGGAACAATGATAAGAATCATATCAGACTTCTGGTCAGGAACCACACACACAAGAAGAGAGTGGAGTGAAACAGTTAAAATGTTGAACGAAAAATCCACCAACCAAGCAATCTATATCCAGTGAAATTATCCTTTGAAAATGAAGGCAAAGTAAAGACTTTCTCAGACAAAGCCAAACTGAGGAAATTCATTGCCAGCAGACCCGCTGTGCACAAAATACTAAAAGAAGTTCCTCAGAGAGAAGGAAAATGATAAAGGTCAAAAACTCAGATCTACATAGGGAAAGGAAGAACATAGAAGAAGGAATCAATGAAAGTAAAATAAAACGACTTACTCTTCTTATTCTTAGCTTTTCTAAAAGGTAACTGCTTGTTTGAAGTAATAATGGTAACAACGTATTCAATAACTATATCACACTGATAAGTGAAATGAATGACAGTATTGGCATTAGGAACAGGAGGAAGGAATGGGGAAGACTCTGATATAAGGTACCTGTAGTACACATGAAGCAGTGTAGTGCTATTTGAAGGTGGACTTTGATTAGCTATAAATGTATATTGCAAATTCTAGGGTAACCACTTAAATTTGTTTAAAATCATAATCAATATGCTAAAGGAGAAGATAAAATGGAATCATATACAATGCTCAACTGAACCCAGAGAAGGCAGAAAAAGAGGGGAAGAAAGGACAAAGAATGAGTGTAATGAAGAGGAAACAGTTATAAATATAGTAGATGTTAATTCATCTACGTCAATAATGACTTTAGGAACGAGGGGAAGATGGCGGAAGAGTAAGACGCGGAGATCACCTTCCTCCCCACAGATACACCAGAAATACATCTACACGTGGAACAACTCCTACAGAACACCTACTGAACGCTGGCAGAAGACCTCAGACCTCCCAAAAGGCAAGAAACTCCCCACGTACCTGGGTAGGGCAAAAGAAAAAAGAATAAACAGAGACAAAAGGATAGGGACGGGACCTGCACCAGTGGGAGGGAGCTGTGAAGGAGGAAAGGTTTCTACACACTAGGAAGCCCCTTCGCAGGCAGAGACTGCGGGTGGCAGAGGGGGAAAGCTTTGGAGCCGCGGAGGAGAGCACAGCAACAGGGGTGCAGAGGGCAAAGCGGAGACATTCGTGCACAGAGGATCAGTGCCGACTGGCACTCAGCAGCCCGAGAGGCTTGTCTGCTCACCCGCTGGGGTGGGCGGCGCTGGGAGCTGAGTCTCGGGCTTCGGTCGGAGCGCAGGGAGAGTACTGGGGTTGGCGGCGTGAACACAGCCTGCAGGGGGTTAGTGCACCACGACTAGCCGGGAGGGAGTCCGGGGAAAAGTCTGGACCTGCCGAAGAGGCAAGAGACTTTTTCTTCCCTCTTTATTTCCTGGTGCGCGAGCAGAGGGGATTAAGAGCGCTGCTTAAAGGAGCTCCAGAGACGGGCGTGAGCCGCGGCTAACAGCGTGGACCACAGAGACAGGCATGAGACGCTAAGGCTGCTGCTGCCGCCACCAAGAAGCCTGTGTGCGAGCAAGGTCACTGTCCACACCCCCCTTCTGGGGAGCCTGGGCAGCCCGCCACTGCCAGGGTCCCGGGATCCAGGGACAACTTCCCCGGGAGAACGTACAGCGCGCCTCAGGCTGGTGCAAGGTCACGCCGGCCTCTGCCACTGCAGGCTCGCCCCGCACTCCGTACCCCTCCCTCCCTCCGGCCTTAGTGAGCCAGAGTCCCCGAAGCAGCTGCTCCTTTAACCCCGTCCTGTCTGAGCGAAGAACAGACGCCCTCCGGCGACCTACAGGCAGAGGCAGGGCCACATCCAAAGCTGAGCCCCGGGAGCTGTGAGAACAAAGAAGAGAAAGGGAATCTCTCCCAGCAGCCTCAGAAGCAATGGATTAAAGCTCCACAGTCAACTTGATGTACCCTGCATCTGTGGAATACATGAATAGACAACGAATCATCCCAAATTGAGGAGGTGGACTGTGACAGCCAGATTTATGATTTTTCCCCCTTTTCCTCTTTTTGTGAGTGTGTATGTGTATGCTTCTGTATGAGATTTTGTCTGTATAGCTTTGCTTCCACCATTTGTCCTAGGGTTCTATCCGTCCCTTTTTTTAATTTTTTAAATATTTTTTCTTAATAATTATTTTTTATTTTAATAACTTTATTTTATTTTACCTTACTTTATTTTATTTTACTTTATCTTCTTTCTTTCTTTCTTTCCTTCCTTCCATCCTTTAGAAAACGAATCATCCCAAAATGAGGAGGTGGACTTTGAGAGCAAGATTTATGATTTTTTCCCCTTTTTCTCTTTTTGTGAGTGTGTATGTGTATGCTTCTGTATGAGATTTTGTCTGTATAGCTTTGCTTCCACCATTTGTCCTAGGGTTCTATCTGTCCGTTATTTTTTAATAATTATTTTTTATTTTAATAAATTTATTATATTTTATCTTACTCTATTTAACTTTATCTTCTTTCTTTCTTTCTTTCTTTCATTCCTTCCCTCCTTCCTTCTTTCCACCCTGCCTTCCTCACTCCTTTCTTCTTTCTTTCCTTCTTGCTTTCTTTCTCTCTATGCTTTCTTTCTTTCTTTCTTTCTTTTTTCTACTTCTAGTAATTCTTTCTTTCTACATTTTCTCTTTTATTCAGAGCCGTGTGAATGAAAGGCTCTTGATGCTGCAGCCAGTAGTCAGTGCTGTGCCTCTGAGGTGGGAGAGTCAAATTCAGGACACTGATCAACAAGAGACCTCCCAGCTCCACATAACATCAAATGGCAAAAATCTCCCAGAGATCTCCATCTCAACACCAGCAGCCAACTTCACACAACGACTAGCAAGCTACAGTGCAGGACACCCTAGACCAAACAACTAGCAAGACAGGAACACAATCCCACCTATGAGCAGAGAGGCTGCCTAAAATCATAATAAGTCCACAGACACCCCAAAACACACCACCAAACGTGGAACTGCCCACCAGAAAGACAAGATCCAGCCTCATCCACCAGAACACAGGCACTAGTCCCCTCCACCAGGAAGCTTACACAACCCACTGAACCAACCTTAGCCACCGGGGAGAGACACCAAAAACAATGGGAACTATGAACGTGCAGCCTGTAAAAAGGATACCCCAAACACAGTAAGATAAGCAAAATGAGAAGACAGAAAAACACACAGCACAGATAAAGGAGCAAGACCTAACAAATGAAGAGGAAATAGGCAGTCTACATGAAAAAGAATTCAGAATAATGATAGCAAAGATGATCCAAAATCTTAGAAATAGAATAGAGAAAATGCAAGAAACATTTAACAAGGACCTAGAAGAACTAAAGATGAAACAAGCAACAATGAACAACAGAATAAATGAAATTCAAAATACTCTAGAAGGGATCAATAGCAGAATAACTGAGGCAGAAGAACGGATAAGTGACCGGGAAGATAAAATAGTGGAAATAACTACTGCAGAGCACAATAAAGTAAAAGAATGAAAATAACTGAGGAGAGTCTCAGAAACCTCTGGAACAACATTAAACGCACCAACATTCGAATTATAGGGGTTCCAGAAGAAGAAGAGAAAAAGAAAGGGACTGAGAAAATATTTGAAGTGATTATAGTTGAAAACTTGCCTAATATGGGAAAGGAAATAGTTAATCAAGTTCAGGAAGCACAGAGAGTCCCATACAAGATAAATCCAAGGAGAAACACGCCAAGGCACATATTAATCAAACTGTCAAAAACTAAATACAAAGAAAGCATATTAAAAGCAGCAAGGGAAGAACAACAAATAACACACAAGGGAATCCCCATAAGGTTAAGAGCTGATCTTTCAGCAGAAACTCTGCAAGCCAGAAAGGACTGGCAGGACATATTTAAAGTGATGAAGGAGAAAAACCTGCAACGAAGATTACTCTACCCAGCAAGGATCTCATTCCGATTTGATGGAGAAATTAAAAGCTTTACAGACAAGCAAAGTCTGAGACAGTTCAGCACCACTAAACCAGCTTTACAACAAATGCTAAAGGAACTTCTCTAGGCAAGAAACACAAGAGAAGGAAAAGACATAAAATAACGAACCCAAAACAATTAAGAAAATGGGAATAGGAACATACATATCGATAATTACCTTAAAAGTAAATGGAATAAATGCTCCCACCAAAAGACACATATTGGCTGAATGGATAAAAAAAACAATGCCTATATATATGCTGTCTACAAGACAGCCACTTCAAACCTAGAGACACATAAAGACTGAAAGTAAGGGAGTGGAAAAAGATATTCCATGCAAAGGGAAACCAAGAGAAAGCTTGGGTAGCAATTCTCATATCAGACAAAATAGACTTTAAAATAAAGACTATTACAAGAGACAAAGAAGGACACTACATAATGATCAAGGGATTGATCAAAGAAGAAGATATAACAATTGTAAATATTTATGCACCCAACATAGGAGCACCTCAATACATAAGGCAAATACTAACAGCTGTAAAAGGGGAAATTGACAGTAGCACATTCCTAGTAGAGGTCTTCAACACCCCACTTTCGCTAATGGACAGATCATCCAAAATGAAAATAAATAAGGAAACACAAGCTTTAAATGATACATTAAACAAGATGCACTTAATTGATATCTATAGGACATTCCATCCAAAAACAACAGAATACACTTTTTTCTCAAGTGCTCATGGAACATTCTCCAGGATAGTTCATATCTTGGGTCACAAATCAAGCCTTGGTGAATTTAAGAAAATTGAAATTGTATCAAGTATCTTTTCTGACCACAACGCCATGAGACTAGATACAAATTACAGGAAAAGATCTGTAAAAAATACAAACACATGGAGGCTAAACAATACACTACTTAATAACGAAGTGATCACTGAAGAAATCAAAGAGGAAATTAAAAAATACCTAGAAAGAGATGACAATGGAGATACAACGACCCAAAACCTATGGGACGCAGCAAAAGCAGTTCTAAGAGGGAAGTTTATAGCAATACAAGACCACCTTAAGAAGCAGGAAACATCTTGAATAAACAGCCTAAACTTGCACCTAAAGCAATTAGAGAAAGAAGAACAAAAAACCCCCAAGTTAGCAGAAGGAAAGAACTCATAAAAATCTGATCAGAAATAAATGAAAAAGAAATGAAGGAAATGATAGCCAAGATCAATAAAACTAAAAGCTGGTTCTTTGAGAAGATAAACAAAATAGATAAACCATAAGCCAGACTCATCAAGAAAAAAAGGCAGAAGACTCAAATCAATAGAATTAGAAATGAAAAAGGAGAAGTAACAACTGACACTGCAGAAATAAAAACGAACATGAGAGATTACTACAAGCAACTCTATGCCAATAAAATGGACAACCTGGAAGAAATGGAAAATTCTTAGAAATGCACAACCTGCCAAGACTGAATCAGGAAGAAATAGAAAATATGAACAGACCAATCACAAGCACTGAAATTGAAACTGTGATTAAAAATCTTCCAACAAAGAAAAGCCCAGGACCAGATGGCTTCACAGGCGAATTCTATCAAACATTTAGAGAAGAGCTAACCCCTATCCTTCTTAAACTCTTCCAAAATATAGCAGAGGGAGGAACACTCCCAAATTCCTTCTATGAGGCGACCATCACCTTGACACCAAAACCGGACAAGGATGTCACAAAGAAAGAACATACATGATGAACATACATGCAAATATCCTCAAGAAAATACTAGGAAACAGAATCCAACAGCACATTAAAAGGATCATACACCATCATCAAGTGGGGTTTATTCCAGGAATGCAAGGATTCTTCAGTATATGCAAATCAATCAACGTGATACACCATATTAAGAAATTGAAGGAGAAAAACCATATGATCTTCTCAATAGATGCAGAGAAAGCTTTTGACAAAATTCAACACCCATTTATAATAAAAACCCTGCAGAAAGTAGGCATAGAGGGAATTTTCCTCAACATAATAAAGGCCATATATGAAAAACCCACAGCCAACATTGTCCTCAATGGTGAAAAACTGAAAACATTTCCACTAAGATCAGGAACAATACAAGGTTGCCCATTCTCACCACCCTTATTCAACATAATTTTGGATGTTTTAGACACAGCAATCAGAAAAGAAAAGGAACTAAAAGGAATCCAAATTAGAAAAGAAGAAATAAAGCTGTCACTGTTTGCAGATGACATGATACTATACATAGAGAACCCTAAAGATGCTACCAGAAAACTGCTAGAGCTAATCAATGAATTTGATAAAGCAGCAGGATACAAAATTAATGCACAGAAATCTCTTGCATTCCTATACACTAACGATGAAAAATCCGAAAGTGAAATCAAGAAAACACTCCCATTTACCATTGCAACAAAAAGAATAAAATATCTAGGAATAAACCTACTTAAGGAGACAAAAGACCTGTATGCAGAAAATTATAAGACATTGATGAAATAAATTACAGGTGATACAAATAGATGGAGAGAAATACCATGTTCTTGGATTGAAAGTATCAGCATTGTGAAAATGACTCTACTACACAAAGCAATCTACAGATTCAATGCAATCCCTATCAAACTACCACTGGCATTTTTCACAGAACTAGATCAAAAAATTTCACAATTTGTATGGAAACACAAAAGACCCCGAATAGCCAAAGCAATCTTGAGAACGAGAAATGGAGCTGGAGGAATCAGGCTCCCTGACTTCAGACTATACTACAAAGCCACAGTAATCAAGACAGTATGATAGTGGCACAAAAACAGAAAGATAGATCAATGGAACAGGATAGAAATCCCAGAGATAAACCCACACACATATGGTCACCTTATCTTTGATAAGGGAGGCAGGAATGTATAGTGGAGAAAGTACAGCCTCTTCAATAATTGGTGTTGGGAAAACTGGACAGGTACATGTAAAGGTATGAGATTAGATCAGTCCCTAACACCATACACAAAAATAATCTCAAAATGGATTAAAAACCTAAATGTAAGGCCAGAAACTGTCAAACTCTTAGAGGAAAACATAGGCAGAACTCTCTATGTCATAAATCACAGCAAGATCCTTTCTGACCCACCTCCTAGAGAAATGGAAATAAAAACAAAAATAAACAAATGGAACCTAATTAAACTTGAAAGCTTTTGCACAGCAAAGGAAACCATAAACAAGACCAAAAGACAACCCTCAGAATGGGAGAAAATATTTGCAGATGAAGCAAGTGACAAAGAATTAATCTCCAAAATTTATAAGCAGCTCATGCAGCTCAATAACATAACAAACAACCTAATCCAAAAATGGGCAGAAGACCTAAATAGACATTTCTCTGAAGAAGATATACAGACTGCCAACAAACACATTAAAGAATGCTCAACATCATTAATCACTAGAGATATGCAAATCAAAACTACAATGAGATATCATCTCAAACCAGTCAGAATGGCCATCATCAAAAAATCTAGAAACAATAAATGCTGGAGAGGGTGTGGAGAAAAGGGAACACTCTTGCACTGCTGGTGGGAATGTGAATTGGTACAGCCACTATGGAGAACAGTATGGAGGTTCCTTAAAAAACCACAAATTCAACTACCATATGACCCAGCAATACCACTACTGGGCATATACCCTGAGAGAACCATAATTCAAAATGTTTCATGTATCAAAATGTTCATTGCAGCTCTATTTACAATAGCCCAGAGACGGAAACAACCTAAGTGCCCATGATCGGATGAATAGATAAAGAAGATGTGGCACATATATACAATGGAATATTACTCAGCCGTAAAAAGAAACGAAATTGAGCTATTTGTAATGAGGTGGATGGACCAAGAGTCTGTCATACAGAGTGAAGTAAGTCAGAAAGAGAAAGACAAATACCATATGCTAACACATATATATGGAATTTAAGAAACAAGATGTCATGATGTACCTAGGGGTAAGACAGGAATAAAGATACAGACCTACTAGAGAATGGACTTGAGGAAATGGGGAAGGGGAAGGGTAAGCTGTGACAAAGTGAGAGAGTGGCATGGACATATATCCACTACAAACTTAAGGTAGGTAGCTAGTGGGAAGCAGCCGCATAACACAGGGAGATCAGCTTGGTGCTTTGTGACTGCCTTTAGGGTTGGCATAGGGAGGGAGAGAGGGAGGGAGACGCAAGAGGGAAGAGATATGGTAACGTATTTATGTGTAACTAATTCACTTTGTTATAAAGCAGAAAGTGGCACACCATTGTAAAGCAATTATACTCCAATAAAGATGTAAAAATTTATAGTAATAATAATGACTTTAAATGTGAATGGTCTAAATATACCAGTTCGAACACATATTGTCAGGGTGGATTAAAACAAGAAACCCCAGAAACCAGTAGCATAGAAATCTTAAAATCACAAGAAGAACTAGAGTGGGAGGTTTTAAAATACCTTTGAAAATTGGACAGATAAGTTAAGTAATAATAAATAAAAATATACAGAAAATGCCATTAATCTTAAAACTTTCAAAGTTCAATATCCATCAAAGATTTTGAAAGGCTATCACCAAAAAAACAAACCCCAGCAATACGCTTGCAAATGTCTGCAAGAAACACTCTTTATATATAAAGAAAAGAAGAAATGCCTCAAATCAGTGACCTCAGATGCCATTTTAAGAAAGGAGGGAGAATTCAAGCCAAAGTAAGGCCATATTCAAGCCAAAGTAAAGAAGAAAGGAAATAGTAAGGATCAGAGCAGACATCAGTAAAACAGAAAGAGGAAGACAATAGGGGAAATGAATGCAAAGAAAGCTATTTCCTTGGAGAAGATCAATGTACCTGATAAACCTGTAGGTTAACAGTTCAGGGAAAAGAGAGAGAAGACACAAATTGCCAACCTCACAATGAGGCAGGTGGCATCATGACAGAGTCTGTAGATATTAAAATGATAACAAAGAAATACTGTGAACAACTCTATGCCAATAAATCTGACGACTTAGATGAAATGGACACGTTTCTTGAAATACAAAAACTACCAAAGTTCATTCAGTAAGAATGGATAACCTGAAGAGTCTTATATCTACCAAGGAAATTTAATTCACAAGTAAACATTTTCCCACGAAGAAAACTCCATATAGCTCTACTGGTGAAAGCTACCAAACACAAAGGAAGAAATAATACCATTTTAACATAAGCTCCTTCAGAAAACTTCACATTAATTTAAATTTAATTTTCATACTCATTTGGTGATGCCAACATCACTCTGACACCAAAGCCAGAAAAAGACATTACAAGAAAGGAAAAGTGTAGACCAACATCACTCATGAACAAGATGCAAAATTACTAAATGATATTTCAGCAAGTCAAATACAAAATATATTTTAAAATTAATACATCATTATCACTTGGGGTTTGGAATACAAGGTTCACCAGATTTTCAAAAATCAGAGAGTAACTCACCATGCTGACAAACCAAATTCAGGAGAAAAGAAAAACCCATATCATCATCTTCACAAAGCATTTAAAAAATCCAACACCATTTCATGATAAAAGCTCTCACCAAACTGGCAAGAGAAGGCAACTTACTCAGCCAGATATAATGAGCACTGAAAAATACCTAACAGCTAACACCATACTTAATGGTGAACCACTGAATGATTTCGCCCCCGCCCCCCAAGATCAAGGTATGGATGTCCACACTCACCACTTTTATGGAGGGAGGGTCTAGCCAGGGAAAAAAAGATAAAAAAAGAAATAAAAGTCACCCAGATTGGAAAGGAATAAGTAAAATGATCTCTCTTTGAAGATGTCATGGTCTTATATACAGAAAATCGTAAGGAACCCACAAAAAAAAGGAACTGGACTCATAAGCCAGTTTAGCCAGGTTGGAGGATATAATACAATATCAATATAGAAAACTTAATTGTATTTGTATGTACTCGTACCAGGCAGTGAGAAATTAAAATAAATGTATAACCACAACAGAAAATATGAGATACTCAGGGCTAACACCTTCAAGCTATATGCCGCGAAACTGCTGTTGAGAGAAATCAAAGGAGACTTAAATAAATGGAGAGATATTCCATGCTCATTGTTCAGAAGATTCAATGTAGTTACCATGTCAGTTCTTCCCAAATTGACTCAACACAAACCCACTGAAAATTCCAGAAGAGATCTTTTTTTGGTAGAAATTTTAAATTTCAAGAATATTTTAAATTTCACATGGGAATACAAAGGACCAGAAGCAGCCAATATAACCTTAAGAAAGATGAACAAATTTGGAGAGTTAACAGTACCTTATTTCAAGACTTACTGTAAAGCGATAGTCATCACAACACTGTGATTTTGGCATGAACATGGACAAATGGACCACTGGAACAGAATAGATAATGCAGAACTAAACCCACCCGCATAAGGACAACTCATTTTTGACATAGTTAGAAAGGCAGTTCAGTGTAGAAAGGATTGTCTTTTCAAGAAGTGGTGCTAGCAATGTTGGATATTCCTATCCCTCAAATATGAGCATTAATATCTCTTACTATATATCAGCAAAAATGGACTCAAAATGGATGACAGACCTAAAGGTAAGCTTTAGAAGAAAACCTGTTCTGACCTTGTGTTGGGCCAAGTATTCTCAGAAAGAACATAAATAAATCTGATCAAGGGCAGTTATCCAGAACATATAGAGAGAACTTTCAAAACTCAATATTAAGAATACATACAACCGAGTTAAAAGTGGACAAAAGACTAGAACAGATACTTCACCATTCATCCACAGATGGGAAATAAGCACATGAGCACATGTTCAACATCCCTGGTCATTAGAGAGTTACAGCTAAAAACCACAATTTGATAGCACTACACAACTCTTAGAATGGCTAAGATTTAAAAAGACTCTCCATAGCAAGTATGAGCTAGGATTTGAAGGAATTGGAACCATTGTATACCACTATGGAAATGTAAAATGCACAACCACTTTGCAAAGCTATTTTTGTAGTTCATTGAAAAGTTAAATACATACCTACCATATTACACAGCCTTTCCATTCCTAGGTATTTACCAAAGCCAAATGAAACCATACACCCACACAAAAGTTCTACATGGATGCTCATGGCAGCTTTATATGCAATAACCAAAAATTAGAAACATCCCAAAAGTCTGTCGGCAGGTGAAGGCATAAATAAACGGCTGTACATCTACAAAATGGAATACTAGTTTGCAATAAATTGTAATGAACTACTGATGCATGGGTGAATCTCAAAATAATTACTCTGATTGAAAGAAGCCAGACCAAGAAAAGTTCATGTCATGATGTATGTGCACGTGTGCGTGCATGCATGTGTGTGTGTGTGTGTGTGTGTGTGTGACAATCATAAGTTGTGAAAAATTCTAGAAAATGGAAAGTAATAGTGCTTGTTCCTGGTGGTGGGGAGGGAAGTGTCAGGGAGAATCAGGGGGAGGGGTTGCAAGGGGCACAAGGAATTGTTTCTTAATTCTGGACATAATTTCATGGGTCAAGTGCCAAACATATCAAATTGTGTACTTTAAACATGTGCATTTTCTTGTATGTCAGTTATACCTCAATAAAGCATTTAAAAATCAAACAAACAAAAACAGAAAGAGCCTCCTTGACCTGTGGGACAACATCAAGTCACCAAACCTACATGTAATTGTTGTCACTGAAGAAAAAAGAGGAAGTGAGGAAGGGACAGAAAAATATTTGAGCATTTAATGGTAGAAAATGTTCCAAATATGAGGCAAAACTATTAACCCACAGCTCCAAGAAGGCCTATGAATTCCAAGAGGGATACAGAATAAAAGTCTCACTAAGGAGATAGCTTCAAGATGGCGGAAGAGTAGGATGTGGAGATCACCTTCCTCCCCACAAATACATCAAAAATACATCTACATGTGGAACAGCTCCTACAGAACACCTACTGAATGCTGGCAGAAGACCTCAGACCTCCCAAAAGGCAAGAAACTCCACACGTACCTGGGTAGGGGAAAAGAAAAAAGAAAAAACAGAGACAAAAGAATAGGGATGGGACCTGCACCTCTGGGAAGGAGCTGCGAAGAGGAAAAGTTTCCACATACTAGGAAGCCCCTTCACTGGCGGAGATGGTGGGTGGGTGGAGGGGATGTTTCAGAGCCACGGAGGAGAGCTCAGCAACAGGGGTGCAGAGGGCAAAGCAGAGAGATGCCCGCACAGAGGATTGGTGCCAACCAGCACTCACCAGCCTGAGAGGTTTGTCAGCCCACATACCAGGGTGGGTGGAGGCTGGGAGCTGAGGCTTGGGCTTTGGAGGTCAGATCCCAGGGAAAGGACTGGGGTTGGCCATGTGAACACAGCCTGAAGGGGGCTAGTGCACCACAGCTGGCCAGGAGAGAGTCCGGGAAAAGGTCTGGAGCTGCCAAAGAGGCAAGAGGTTTCATGGTGTGTGAGGAGAGGGGATTCAGAGCACCGCCTAAATGAGCTCCAGAGACGGGCGTGAGCCATGCCTATCAGGGTGGACACCAGAGACGGGCATGAGACACTAAGGCGGCTGCTGCAGCCACCAAGAAGCCTGTGTGCAAGCACAGGTCACTATCCACACCTCCCCTCCCGGGAGCCTGTGCAGCATGCCACTGCCAGGGTCTCATGATCCAGGGAAAACTTTCCCAGGAGAACACACGTTGTGCCTCAGGCTGCTGCAATGTCATGCTGGCCTCTGCCGCCACAGGCTCACCCTGCATTCCGTACCCCTCCCTCCCCCTGGCCTGAATGAGCCAGAGCCCCCTAATCAGCTGCTAATTTATCCCCGTCCTGTCTGGGTGGGGTACAGACGTCCTCAGGTGACCTACAAGCAGAGGCGGGGACAAATCAAAAGCTGAACTCCAGGAGCTGTGCAAACAAAGAAGAGAAAGGGAAATCTCTCCCAGCAGCCTCAGGAGCAGGGGATTAAATCTGCACAATCAAATTGATGTACCCTGCATCTGTGGAATACCTGAATAGACAACGAATCATCCCAAAATTGATGTGATGGACTTTGGGAGCAACTGTAGACTTGGGGTTGGCTTTCTACGTCTAATTTGTTTCTGGTTTTATGTTTATCTTAGTTTAGTATTTAGAGCTTATTATCACTGGTACATTTGTTTATTGCTTTCGTTGCTGTGTTCCTTTTTTCTAATATATATATATATATATATATATATATATTTCCTTTTTCTCCTTTTATGAGTGTGTATGTTTCTTTGTGTGATTTTGTCTACATAACTTTGTTTTTACCATTTGTCCTAGGGTTCTGTCTTTATTTTATTTTTAAGTATAGTTTTTAGTGTTTGTGATTGTTGGTGGATTTGGTTTTTGGTTTGGTTGCTCCCTTCTTTTCTTCTTTTTTAAATTACTTTTTATTTTTAATAATACTTTTTTATTTTAATAACTTTCTTTTATTTTTCTTTCCTTCTTTCTATTTTTTCTCCCTTTTCTTCTGAGCAGTGTGGCTGACAGGGTCTTGGTGCTCTGGCCGGGTGTCAGGCCTGAGCCTCTGAGGTGGGAGAGCTGAGTTCAGGACATTTGTCCACCAGAGACCTCCCAGCCCAACATAATATCAAAAGGCGAAAGCTCTCTCAGAGATCTCCATCTCAATGCAAAAATCCAGCTTGACTCAATGACCATAAAGCTACAGTGCTGGACACCCTATGCCAAACAACTAGCAAGACAGGAACACAACTCAACCCATTAGCAGAGAGGCTGCCTGAAATCATAATAACGTCACAGACACCTCAAAACACGTCACTGGACGTGGTCCTGTCCACCAGAAACACAAGATCCAGCCTCATCCCCCAGAACACAGGCCACAATCCCCTGCACCAGGAAGGGTCCACAACCAACTGAACCAATCTTAGCCACTGGGGGCAGACACGAAAAACAACGGGGACGACGAACCCGCAGCCTGTGAAAAGTAGACCCCAAACACAGTAAGTTAAGTGAAATGAGAAGACAGAGAAATATGCAGCAGATGAAGGATCAAGGAAAAAACCCATTAGACCAAACAAATGAAGAGGAAATAGGCAGTCTACCTGAAAAATAATTCAGAGTAATGATAATAAAGATGATCCAAATCTTGTAAATACAATGGAGAAAATACAAAAAACGTCTAACAAGGACCTACAGAGCAAACAAACAATGATGAACAACACAATAAATGAAATTTTAAATTCTCTACAAGGTAACGATAGCAGAATAACTGAGGCAGAAGAACGGAAAAGTGACCTGGAAGATAAAATAGTGGAAATAACTACCACAGAGCAGACTAAAGAAAAAAGAACGAAAAGAATTGAGGACAGTCTCAGAGACTTCTGGGACAACACTAAATGCACCAACACTCGAATTATAGGGGTACCAGAAGAAGAAAAGGAAAAGAAAGGGACTGAGAAAATATTTGAAGAGATTAAAGTTGAAAATTACCCTAATATGGGAAAGGAAATAGTCATTCAAGTCCAGGAAGCACAGAGAGTCCCAACAGAATAAATCCAAGAAGAAACATGCCAAGACACATATTAATCAAATGGTCAAAAATTAAATACAAAGAAAAAATATTAAGAGCAGCGAGGGGAAAGCAACAAATAACATACAAGGGAATCCCCATAAGGTTAACAGCTGATCTTTCAGCAGAAACTCTGCAAGCCAGAAGGGAGGGGCAGTACATATTTAATGTGATGAAGGAGAAAAACCTACAACCAAGGTTGCTCTATCCAGCAAGAATCTCCTTCAGATTTGGTGGAGAAATTAAAAACTTTACAGACAAGAAAAAGCTAAGAGAATTCAGCACCACCAAACCAGCTTTAAAACAAATCCTAAAGGAACTTCTATAGGCAGGAAACACAAGACAAGTAAAAGACCTACAGTAACAAACGCAAAATAATTAAGAAAATGGTAATAGGAAAATACATATCAATAAATACCTTAAATGTAAATGGATTAAGTGCTCCAACCAAAAGACATAGACTGAATGAATGTCTACAAGAGACCCAGTTCAGATCAAGGGACACATACAGACTGAAAGTGTGAGGATGGAAAAAGATATTCCATGCAAATGGAAATCAAAAGAAAGCCGGGCTAGCAATTCTCATATCAGACAAAATAGACTTTAAAATAAAGACTATTACAAGAGATAAGGAAGGACACTACAAAATGATCAAGGGATCGATCCAAGAAGAAGATATAACAATTGTAAATATTTATGCACCCAACATAGGAGCACCCCAATACATAAGGAAAATGCTAACAGCCATAAAAAGGTGAAATTGACAGTAACACAATCGTAGTGGGGGATTTTAACACTCCACTTCCTTAAATGGACAGATCATGCAGACAGAAACTTAATAAGTAAACACAAGCTTTAAATGATACATTAAACAAGATGGACTTAATTGATATTTATAGGACATTCCATCCAAAAACAACAGAATACACATTCTTGTCAAGTGCTCATGGAACATTATCCAGGATAGATCGTATCTTGGGTCACAGATCAAGCCTTAGCAAATTTAAGAAAATTATAATCATATCAAGTATCTTTTCTGACCACAACACTATGAGATTAGATATCAATTACAGGAAAAAAAATCTGTCAAAAATAAAAACATATGGGGGCTAAACAATACACTAGTAAAGAACCAAGAGATCACTGAAGAAATCAAAAAGGAAATAAAAAAACACTTAGTAACAAATGACCATGAAAACACAATGACCCGAAACCTATAGGATGCAGCAAAAGCAGTTCGAAGAGGGAAGTTTACAGCAGTAGTATCCTACCTCAAGAAACAAGAAATATCTCACATAAACAACCTAACCTTACAGCCAAAGCAATTAGAGAAAGAATAGCAAAAAAACCCAAAGTTAGCCAAAGGAAAGAAATCATAAAGATCAGATCAGAAATAAATGATAAAGAAATGAAGGAAACAATAGATAAGATCAATAAAACAAAAAGCTTCCTCTTTGAGAAGATAAACAAAATTGATAAACCACTAGCCAGAGTCATCAAGATAAAATGAGAGAAGACTCAAATCAGTAGAATTAGAAATGAAAAGAGAGAAGTAACAACTGACACTGCAGAAATACAAAAGATCATGAGATATTACTACAAGCAACTCTATGTCAATAAAATGGACAAGTGGAAGAAATAGACAAATTCTTAGAAAAGCACAACTGCCCGAGACTGAACTGGGAAGAAATAGAAAATATAAACAGACCAATCGCAAGCACTGAAATTGAGACTGTGATTAAAATTCTTCCAACAAACAAAAGCCCAGGACCGAATGCCTTCACAGGTGAATTCTATCAAACATTTAGTGAAGAGCTAACACCTATCCTTCTCAAACTCTTCCAAAATATAGCAGAGGGAGGAACACTCCCTAAATCCTTCTATGAGGCCACGATCACCCTGATTCCAAAACCAGACAAAGATGTCACAAAAAAAGAAAACTACAGACAAATATCTCTGAGGAGCATAGATGAAAAATCCTCAACACAATACTAGCAAACAGAATCCAACAGCACGTTCAAGGATCATCCACCATGATCAAATGGGGTTTACCCCAGCAAAACAGTGATTCTTCAATATACGCAAATCAATCAATGTGATAAACCATATTAACAAATTGAAGGAGAAAAACCATATGATCATCTCAATAGATGCAGAAAAAGCTTTCGACAAAATTCAACACCCATTTATGATAAAAACCCTCCAGAAAGTAGGCACAGAGGGAACTTACCTCAACATAATAAAGGCCATATATGACAAATCCACAGCCCACATCATTCTCAATGGTGAAAAACTGAAACCATTTCCACTAAGATCAGGAAGAAGACAAGGTTGCCCACTCTCACCACTATTATTCAACATAGTTTTGGAAGTTTTAGCCACAGCCATCAGACAAGAAAAAGAAATCAATGGAATCCAAATCGGAAAAGAAGAAATTAAACTGTCACTGTTTGCAGATGGCATGATGCTATGCATAGATAGTCCCAAACATGCTACCAGAAAACTACTAGAGCAAATCAATGAATTTGGTAAAGTAGCAGGATATAAAATTCCTATACATTAATGATGAAAAATCTGAAAGAGAAATTAAGGAAACACTCTCATTTACCATTGCAACAAAAAGAATAAAATACGTAGGAATAAACCTACCTAAGGAGACAGAAAACCTGTATGCAGAAAACTATAAGACACTGATGAAAGAAATTATACATGATACAAACAGATGGAGAGATATACCATGTTCTTTGACTGGAAGAATCAACACTGTGAAAATGACTATACTACCAAAAGCAATCTACAGATTCAATGCAATCCCTATCAAACTACCAATGGCATTTTGCACAGAATTAGAAACAAGACAAAAAGGCAACCCACAGAATGGGAGAAAATATTTCCCAATGGAGCAACTGACAAAGGGTTAGTCTCCAAAATATACAGGCAGCTCATGCAGCTCAATATCAAAAAAACAAACAGCCCAATCCAAAAATGGGCAGATGACCTAAGTAGACATTTCTCCAAAGAAGATACACAGATTACCAACAAATACATGAAAGGATGCTCAATATCACTAATCATTAGAGAAACGCAAATCAAAACTACAATGAGGTATCTCCTCACACTGGTCACAATGGCCATCATCGAAAAATCTACAAACAATAAATCCTGGAGAAGGTGTGGAGAAAAGGGAGCCCTCTCGCACTATTGGTGGGAATGTAAACTGATACAGCCACTATGTAGAACAGTATGGAGGTTCCTTTAAAAACTAAAAATAGAACTACCATACGATCCAGCAAACCCACTACTGGACATATACAGTGAGAAAATCATAATTCAAAAAAGTCATGCATCATAATGTTCATTGCAGCTCTATTTACAATAGCCAGGACATGGAAACAACCTAAGTGTCCATCGACAGATGAATGGTTAGAGAAGATGTGGCACATGTATACAATGGAATATTACTCAGCCATAAAAAAAACGAAATTGAATTATTTGTAGTGAGTTGGATGGACCTAGAGTCTGTCATACAGAATGAAGTAAGTCAGAAAGAGAAAAACAGATACCGTATGGTAACACATATATACGGAATCTAGTAACAAAATAAAAAATGTTTCTGAAGAACCTAGGGCCAGGACAAGAATGAAGACAGATACCTAGAGAATGGACTTGAGGACACGGGGATGGGGAGGGTAAGCTGGGATGAAGTGAGAGAGTGCTATGGACATACATACACTTACAAATGTAAAATAGATAGCTAGTAGGAAGCTGCCACGTAGCATAGGAAAGTCAGCTCGGTGATTTGTGTCTACCTAGAGGGGTGGGATAGGGAGGGTGGGAGGGAGATGTAAGAGGGAGGAGATTTGGGGATATATGTTTATGTATAGCTGATTCACTTTGTTATAAAGCAGAAACTAACACACCATTGTAAAGCAATTATACTCCAATAAAGATGTAAAAAAAATAATAACAAAAAAAAATGTCACTAATGCACACCATTAATTAACTGCTTTAAAAACAAAAACACGTTTAAATACTTAAAAGCAGGCTGAGAATAAAAAGATGCACTACAGAAAGGAGAGTAAATGTAAAAATGACTTTTTTTCTTCCTGTCTGCAAAAATTTTAAATGAAACACTTGAAGCAATCAGGGCATTGTTGCATAAATTCCAGTTTTTCCCCTAGTGCAGATTTTACTATAACAAAATTAATTTAATCTACGTGTGTTAACCTGCTCTGTGAATGTAGCAAGTCACAGAAAATTGTAATCTTTTTTTGACAAAATAAAAGAATATCTACTCAGGATAGGGTCAGTCTGCTTTTAGAGATTTCTATGAACCTGAGGAAAGTTTTAAAAAAAAATCAATCAGGTAACTTTGTTCTCTGTAACCTCTGATGTCTGGGATTGGTGGGGGTTTTGAAAGTAGGGTGATTGATTGTCAACCACTATTCATACATCTGTGAGCTGTTCCACCTGTTTTAACAGCATGGGTTAATTTGTCAATAGTTACAGATTCTGATAAACTGAAAGAGAGAAACTTATTGTAGAATAACATGGTGGTCACCAGGACCAATTCTGGAACAAGACTGCCTGCCTTTGAATCAATTCCAGGCTCTACCACTTACACTATATGAGACCTTGCCTGTTATTTAGGTCCTTGCTACCAAATTTTCCCAGGTATAAAATAGAGATTATAAGGACACCCATTTTATAAATTGTTATAAGATTAAGTGGTTTAACGATCAATTGCCTGGCAACCATTTAATTGTATGGGTGTTTGTGTGTGTGTGTGTGTGTGTGTGTGTGAGAGAGAGAGAGAGAGAGAGAGAGAGGGAGAGAGGGAGAGAGAGAGAGAGAGAGAGAGAGAGAGAAGGAGAGAGAGAGAATGTTTGATGCGTAGATCACATATAAGTCAAACTCAAATTTGGCAGTCCTTTCAGAAATGACTGGAATAAAGATATAGAGAGGATTTGGACTTGACACCAGGATTTAATCTCCTTCTCTGGTCCAACCTACACTCAGTGAAGAAATGTGGACCTATGATCAAAATTATTAGAGATTCATTAAAAAGTAAAAGAACTTGTACTGCTTTTCAAAGCAGAAAATGTTTTTTAGGTTTCCAAAAATGGATGTAAATAATAATGAACCTGGCAAGAAGAGGATGTAGAAATGAGGAAGAGAGATTGAAGGAAGGGAAGGATAGAAGTGGTAATATCCTCACTTTATAGAAAAAGAAAAGAAAAGTTAAAGTGACTAAGGTGTATGCAAGGAACTGAGGGTTAAGTACATTATTTAAAGTTACTAGAGTCATCAATAGAGAAACTAAAAATCAAAAGAAAGTATAAAATCTGAGAGAAAGAAAGTGAGGGCAGAATGAAGACACAGTGAATGAGTTAAATTCTCTTCTGTAAGAAGAATGTGGTCACTTGATGATGGCTAAAGTTGATGGATGATGTGAAATAGCAGATTAAGCACTTTATTTAGCTGTAATACGGTAACTGCCAAAACAGTGCAAGCGGGAATTATTGAAATGATCTACCCTGGGAAGCACAACTGGGGAGTGGGAAGTGATGGGGTGTCAGACCTTTGCCTTTTATCACAAGCTCGTTTGTACTTTCTGGTCACCACTATTTTATTTACCATGTGCATGACTTCCTTTCAGTAAGAGCAATTTTTATTTTTGAGCATGGTTTCTAAAAGATGGTGTGTATGGAAGGAGGTCCCAAAGCTAATCATCGTGACTTTACCAAGGCTTTACCACATGGAAGGAGATTTCATCTTACATCTATTATACACAGTGAAAACTTAAATTGCTCAGCAACTCATGGTAATGAAGATCAGCTACTCATATGCCAATAACCCATGAATGTGTCTTAGCACAATCATGAATGTTGGTAGGAGAGTTCCAGAGACATCATGAACACGTGAAAATGCATTCAAGTGTCCTATAGGAAAGAACTTGAAGGAACGTACTGCCTCATAGTAATTTATCTCCCATATGGTCCCAAAAAAGGGTGCTCAAAGGGATGAATAGCAGCTGAGGGAAAATTCAACTCCTGACTCAACACCCCATTCTATGAGACAGTATTATCAAATCTTCTAGGGAGGTTTCTTGAGTACAGAAAATGGCATTCTTTCATGTGTTGACTTGCAAGGTCCTTGGATCTCAGGGAAGATAAATAAATGGGTCAAAAAAAGGTCCTAAGGTCAGGAGAACGAAGGAAAACCTGAATGCGAGTGTAAGTTAGGTGAGTTCAGGCCAGAGAATCAGGCACTTGCCTAGAGTAAAATCCAGCCATAACCTGGGATATAACCCAGAGGATCAGACTCCCTCTGAACTGACACCTTGCTCCTGGTTAGAGAGAAAGTGCCAAGCTTCCTTGGACACCAGAAAGGAGAGACACTGGGCCTTCAAAAACCAGCTGAACAAGGATATACTCAGGACAGAGGGAACTGACATTAATAAGGAGTCCCTTGTGTTGGGCACTGAATGCATACCAGGCACTGTGAAAAGCATTTTCCAAACATTATCACGTCTTTTTGTCCTTACAAATATGCATCCCTTTGTACAGATGAGGACTCCAAAGCTAAGGAAACAAACAAAAAAGGCAAAGCAACTTGACCAAGGTAAGCATAGCTAGTAAGTCATGGACTGGGGATATACCTACGGTATATTTTTATAAGGTCATGCCTGTAAACTGCCTAAGATTATGACAAAGAAGGTCATTAAAGTTTTAAGCATACATTGGGAGGAGAATTGGTTCCCAGAGAGAAAAGTATCTGAAATTCTATGTAAAAACCATCAGTCAGCCCTCTGTTCTTGGTTCCTAAGTAGGGTTGGGCAAAACTACTTGTTATTTAAAAAATTCCTAAGAACCTTAATTACAATTTCTGAAATTCATACTCAAAGCACAAACCGAGGCTCAGAGCGGTTAAGTGTTTTGCTCTGGAACTCTACCTACAAGAGAGTCCACTTGACTCCAAGGCCCATGTTCTTTGAGGAATTTAAGCCCAGGAATCCAGGAACATACAAGGACTGCTAGGAGTATAGGCTTCTTCATTTCTCACGACCATCCTGAGCCCAAATATCACCAATCATGTTCCCTTTTGTGGACCCTGTCTGTTTCTGAGAGACAAATAGCAAAGGGTCAGAGAAATTCTCATGAAAGGAGTAAGGGAAAAGAGACAGAGAGAGAAAAAGAAATTAGAGAGAGAAACTGAGGACTTACTTGTATCCTGCCTTTAATCACACCCAGAAGTAACCAAGGTTTGTGCCCTATGCGGGGTGGCAAGGAGAATGGGATTGGGGGGGTGGGCTCCAAAGGGGATGGTAGCTGTATTTTGTGTTTTTTTATTATCCTAAAAATCTAACCAACTGATACAAAAATAGGACAAATGTTTTATTTTTTTCAGTTTGAGTGATGTGTACTTGGGGGCATGTTCTGTGACCCACTATAATATTTTGTATGTTTAAAAACCTGTTAATGATTTTAAAAAGATGGAGAAAGACAGTTTGAGGTAGGTGGAAGCCCGCAGGAAGGATGGAGATTGGATCATGGAGTAGTCAGAGTATTCTAAGAAGGCCCACAATGACCAGGATAGAGAAAGGTGAGAATGGGGAGGTTGGCAAGGGCCAGGTCATGCAGCTCATTATATTTAAGTCATGTTGAGGAGTTTGCCTTTTAGTCCAAGTGAAGTGGGAAGCCTTCTGGGGTTTTGAGTAGGGGAGGCAAAAGGCACCATTCATTTTTCTGAAAGATCAGTCTGGCAACTGGATGGACAAGGAAGTTTGGTGGAAGTGGGAGAACAGTTAGGAGGCTTGGCAGGATCCCATGAGAGGCTTAATGGTGGACTCCAGTGAAGTTGGAGAGGTTCAAGTGGTGTTTGGGAGGTAGAGGTGATAGGAGTGGCTGAAGGATGAGACAGCGTCCAGAGGAAGATGTGGGAGTGGGAGAGGAAGGAAATAAGGGTGCTCTCCATTTTTATTTCACTTGAATACCCGAGTGCATGGTGATGTCATTTAAGGATGAAATACCTATGAGACATCCAGGTGGCAATGTCAAGTAGGCATACAAATAAATATGGGATCACAACCTCTTATCTTCCCTCCCGTGCCCTGACCCCCAACATGCAAATGAGACCATATACTGTCCCCTCTCTGCAATTTGCTTTCCTCACTTAATAATAGCATATTTTGAAGGTCCCCCTAAATCAGACCCTATAGACATAACTCGTGCTTGGTAATGATTGCATAATAATCCATGGAATGGCTGTGCCACAATGTCTCCAGTCATTCCCCAGTTGATGAGTGCTTGCTTTGTATCCTAGTTTGCCCAGTGTGAATCCTTAGGTGATAAACATGCTCATGTGTGTATATCCTGATGTCCTGGGGCTCTTATGTCTATTGACTCAATTCTCATTCCTTCCCTGCCCTATATCTCTGCCTCCCTTAACTCTTCACTTTATAAGGATCCAAAGGACCATTTGCTAAATGTGCTGTATTTATTCAAGACAATTTAATAATCATTGTTCTTATTTGTTAAATAACAGGGGCACACACCCAAACACTTTCCAATTCTTCCTAAATAAAAGTCTAAGGCTGCTATTTTTTCTGGCCTGTATGTCAAGATTATTTCCATTCGGGGGAGTTTGGGGGCAGTGTGAATTGACAAAATAAATTTACCTACTACAAAATACATGTATGTTTTCATTCTCTATTCCCCTGAGCATCCTTCCTACAGCTATGTCAACGAGAAATTCATAGGAAGAGACTTCTTTATGTAGATCCCTGTTTTCAGTGTTTTGATTCATTTTTTACCTGTAGAGCTGATCTGTCCCTCTCCCCGCTGGTACCCACCCCCATCCCCTACCTTCTTCCATTATTTTCTATTCTTTTCTCCTGCTCTCTGAACCGCATCCCCATTCCTTTCTATTACTCCCTCCTGATAGGAAGAAGGAGGTGGGCCATATGAAATGGGGAGAGAAGGGCCGGCTCCAAACACTCTTTGAATGTCTCTGTATCTGAACCTATCTCCTTAAAGCTCCACCTTGAAATGAACAGAAAGAGAAATCTAACCCTTAGCACACAAAGTCCTTGTTGTCCTCCCGTTTTAAACCAAGTCCCATGCACATACAGCCAGGAGCACTGAAAGCAGGACCCGAGTAAGGACACTGAGGCTGGACCCTGCACGGCCCTGGAGAGGAGTCAGGTTTAGGGCCAGCCCGTTTACCGTCCAGTCCTTCTCAATCTCTTCTGCTGGCTTGTTATCCTCAACTCAACTTCTACATGTTGGCATGTCTCAGGAAATAGCCCTGCACTTTCTTCTCCTGACAGTACTCTCTCTAGGTGATTCTGCCCAGTCTTGTGGCTTTGAATACTATCTGTGTCCTGTTGTCTTGATAATTCTGTTTCTGCAGCCTACATGGAGAGCAGACTTTTCCAGACTTCAGACACGTAACATGTGCAAATTGGAACTCTTGACACACATCCCCAACTGTCTTTCTCCCTTGTCCAAATCTATCACATCCACTCTCCGTATTTTCTGTGATTATACATAACACCTCCATGACCAAGACTTGCAAGAAAAGACTCTCATAGTAATCATTCATTTCTTAAGTTTGTTCACCAACTGCCTTCAATCCAGCAGCAAGTGCTGTCTGTTCTCTTTCCAAAATATCACGTGAACCCATGCACTATTCTCTAAATTCGTGCTGCCAGTCTGGGCCAAGCCACTGCCATCTCCCAACTGGGCTACTGCAAGAGGGCCCGAATTGGTCTCCGTGCTTTGCTTTGTGCCCTGCCCACTTGTAGTTTTTTCCACAGAGAGCAGCCAGAGAGAAATTACTGAATATAATTAGATCATGGCACTCCCTTGATTCAATTCTCTCTTTGGCTCCCCAGAGCTCTTTGAGTGAAAACCAAACTCCATCATGGCTCCTTCCCACCACTACACTGTCCTTTGTTCCCTCCATCCCCTCTCTCACTGGGCTCCAGCTACACCGGCATCTCTTCTGCGGCTCCAGTGCCCCTCTTTTTTGTCACAAGGCCAGAGGAATTGCAGTTCTCCCTGCTAGGCAGGTTTTCCCCCTGTTTTCCAGCAGGACCGGCCACACATCACTGTCCTCAGAAAGGCCATCCCTGACCTTTGCCACTTCTCTTGGGTTCTAGGTAAGATGTACCAAATCATCTCATTTATTTCCCTGAGGGCATTTGCAGCAACCTTTAAGTGCTTTTACATTTTCTGCCATGTTTATTGTCTGTCTTCGCCACTAGAAGATAAGTTCCTTGGATGCAGGGGCTCTCTGCCTGGAAGAATGCCTGGTACAAGGTAGCCCTCCATAAATACTTGTTGAATCATCGAGTGAATAAAATGAGTAACACTTCCTCCCACAAGAAAGGGACCTCTCCCTCCCTCTGCTGACACTCCACAGGGCTCTTCACTTTTGCCTCAATCATAGCAACCAGTAGTCAGAACACTTTTGATTGCAGATGTGACCAGGAACTGAAAAAAAGGAGACGGGAACCCCAGAGAAGCCTCTGTGAGAAAGGACTTGGAGAGCATTCCCCAGCTGCTCTCCTTGTCACTGTAGTAGCCTTCTTCCTGTTGCTGGAGGGTCAAGGGCCTGGGGATTGTCTTCTGGTTTGACAGGTTTGTGGATTCACTGGCCACAGCATGACTTTGCTGAACCTCTTTCTCCTACAGATTTCTGTTGCTCTGTGGGCTGGAAGTCAAAGCCAGAGGAAGAGACCTTGTTGACTCCTGGTCCTTGAATTGGTCCCTCTTGTCACTTCTGTCTCCAGACAATGGGCCGAGAAGCTCTTCTCGTCATCCCCACATCCCTTACCTCCCAGCAATCATGGCTCCCCTCTTGGCCGCTGCCTCCTCAAGTCCTTCTTGGTGGCCACCTGGAATGGTGAGGCAAAGTTCATCTGCCTCCTGCTTACAAGCAACCTAGACCCTCAGGAGAGGGCTCCTAAGAGCGGTGACAGTGACCACCTTGGTCAAGGCACCAGCAGCACAGCAGGCTTTTCCTAAGTCTCTGTCCCTGCCCTTTGCTGACACCCTGTCTAGGGGCAGAGGGCTAGACTTTGCAAGCTGGCGAGACACACGTCTGTATGTCTGCTTCTCAGCCATCTTGGGATGCTTTCCAGCCAGCGATGAGAAAGTTCTCACTGCCTCACACCCCATGGTGACCCAGTCAGTTCTGAAGGTTCAGGGTTGTTCTATGATGTGCAATTGCCCAGGTCCAGCCAACACTGCCACCACAGAAAACAGCTTTATTTACCCAAGGAAGGTGGATGGGTGGGAGTGAGGGGGAGGTGAGAATATGTGCTGGGCAGATGAAACTCCATGGCCACCATAGTCCAATCACATAGTACATATAGCCCTCTGCTGGCATTTCTCTTATTTGTATGGGCAGCCTGAGCTTTAGTGGAGTGAGGAAAGGCACTATGGCTTGATCATTTTTTATATCTGACCCCGAAGTCCACAGTTCAATGCCTGGCTCATGGTAAATGTGAAACCCCTATTTATGGAAGGAAAGGAGGGACGGAGGGAATGGTTGTTCTGACTCTTTTGGAACTGGTCACAACTGACTGTCTTCTTTTTGTTCTATCAGCTCTGTCTCAGGGGCATGTGTGTGTGTGTGTATGTGTGTGTGTGTGTGTGTGTGTGTGTGTGTGCATGCATTTATATGTGTATTGATGGGTTTCTCTCCAGTTTCATTGAGATATAATTGACATATAACACCGTATAAGTTTAAGGTGTACAACATAATGATTTGATATAGGTACACATCGCTAAATGATTACCACAAGAAGTTTAATAAACATCCATCATCTCAGTTAGTTACACTTTGTTTTCCCCTTGTACTGAGAACTTTTAAGATCTACTCTCTTAACTACTTTCTGTGTTAATGTTTAGTTTGTACTCTTTCTAAAGATCTGATCATACCGAGTCCCTCCTTAAATGTACTGAGTGGGCCCCGTGAGCTTGGGTATAGAGTCCAAGCACCTTAGCTTGCTTTTCAGGGCCCCCCACACCTTCCAGCCCCATCTCCTGCCATATACTCTTGAAGATCATGAGCTCTGTCCACACCAGATTATTAGGCATGACCAGAAGTGACCATGCATGTGCTAGCATGCTACAGAGCCTTGGACACAGACTGATGCCTCTGTCTGGAGTGCCTTCCCTTCTGCCTCGATGTGGTGGACTGCTACTCATCTTTCAGAGCTTGCCTTGGGGGTTTTCTCTCCTTTGCTGCCTTGCTTGATTCCTACCAGGAATGGTTAGTGGCTGGGTTCTCCTTTCTGGAAGAAGTGGGACTCTAGCCTCTGTTGCCCTCTACTCTAATGGTTGCTCACTTGCCTATCCCCTCAGCTTTTGGGCTTGTGTGGCCTCTCTGCTCCCACAATACACTCTGCTCACCTTTCCTCACCTTGCCCCACACCTCCAACACATCAACGTTCACTGCTCCCTTACCACACTGCCTGTCTCTGAGCCCCCAGTGCCAAGTACTGGATAAGGCTTCCATAAATACTAGCTGGTGAACTGGAATGAGACACCTCATTCTAGAGAGATTTCAGGTTTTGCTTTTGTTTTGAACATGGATATGCCTTTCTTGGTTCACGTTGGGAACTTCAGCACCTTGAGGGCAGAGACAAGAGCAAACTAGTGCCTGGCTCTGGACCAGGCCCTGTCCCCAGCTCTTGATTTGGCTTACCTCACCTATCATGGAGGACAGCACTAAGGACAGGGTGCTCTTGATTCCCCCGCTTCCAGGCTGCATGAATTGAGACTTGGATGGGTGGGAGGAGTTGGGGGGTGGTGGGGGCTGAAGAACCCCAGGTCCCTAGTTCTCCCATAGTCTGGAGCAGGGACAGGGTTTCTAGTCCAGACTGTCCACTCCCAAGGTCAACCTTGGGAGTTGACTGGTCTATTTCCTCTTGCCTCCCGGACCCCTGTATATCCCTAGGGACCGGCAATGGCTCCATAAATATTTGTGGCATGGCATTATGGATGAATGAATACGTGTTCTTGTGTTCTTTATTTCCTCTTCTGCAAGTGTTGCAGAGGAGGGAAAGAGCCCGAAAAGGGGGAGGAATCTCTGAGAAAATGGGTCAGCAGGCTGCAGTGGGAGCTTGCCTCACTTGCCCCAGCTCCAGCTCAGAGTAAGAGTTGCCGCCTTGGTGGCGGTGATGCTGGAGAGCGTGTGTGCCTTGAGGTGGGGAGAACCCCTGAACGTGAGAAAACCATTTTTCTTGGGTTTGTTTAGGCCGGGCAAGTGTATTCTCAACGCCACCCACCTTCTCTTGCAAGGTGCTTGATTTAATCATTTAAATGTTCTATGGGGAGAGGAAGGATAAAACAAAACTCCCTAAATCTAACCCAGATTCCCTCGGTCCACATGGAGCCCTTTCCCTGGCTTCCTCTTCAAACACATCCAGCCGATCCGACAGGCTGAGGACTCACACTCCCGTCCCCCAACCTCAAGCCTCCCGCTCCCGCCCCCTCCCACCGTCCGCGGCCCCGCAGCCCCGCAGCAGCCACAGGGGGAACCAAAGAGACAGAAGCCTTCCCAGCTGCCCGGACCACAGACGCCAACACCCCCCGCCCCCCACCACACGCCGCCCGCCCGCGCCCCGCACGCTAGCCCACGACCGAGCGGCGGCGGCAGCAGCAGTGGGCTGCAGGCTGCTGCGACTCGCACCGGTGCGCTCCTGGCAGCGCTCGCCATACCAGGTGACTGGGACTCGCCAGATCGGCTGGCCCGGGGTCCCCCGCCCCAGCTCGCGCTCGCGCCCCCGGCCCGGGTTCCGGCGCCCACCCGCCCTCCTGCCCTCTCCCGCCTCTCCGCCCCCCAGCTCGCGGGAAGGGAGGTCGCGGCAGCGGCCCGGGGGCACCGGCGACCGTGGCGACAGCGGCGACAGTGGCGGCGGCGGTGGCGGCGGCGGCTGCGGCGGCGGCGGAGGCTGCGGCGGCGACCGTGGCAGAAGCGGTGGCGGAGGCCTCCGTGGCGGAGGCGGAAGCAGAGGTGGAGGCTGAGTTGGAGGCCGAGGCCTCAGTGGAGGAGGCAGTGGCGGAGGTCACCCTGGGGGAGGCGGCGGCAGCCCTAGCGGAGGAGGAGGCGGAGGCCTCCCTGGCGGCAGCGGCAGTAGCCGTGGCGGAGGCCAGTGTGGCTGAAGCCACCGCGGCGGCAGAGGCTGCGACGCCCCCCTTGGGGGAGGCGGAGGCGGAGGCGGAGGCGGAGGCGGATGCGGATGCGGATGCAGGTGCGGAGGTGGCAGCGGCGGTAGCAGCGGCGGCGGTGGCCTCCGCGGATGCTGATGCGGAGATGGGCGGGGGCTCAGGGGGGAATCCGGACTTTCCTATGGCTTCGCTGTACGTGGGCGACCTGCACCCTGAGGTGACGGAGGCAATGCTGTACGAGAAGTTCAGCCCAGCCGGGCCCATCCTCTCCATCCGCATTTGCAGGGACAAGATCACCCGCCGCTCGTTGGGCTATGCGTATGTCAACTACCAGCAACCGGTAGACGCCAAGCGGGCCCTGGAGACCCTGAACTTTGATGTCATCAAGGGCAGGCCAGTTCGCATCATGTGGTCCCAGCGGGACCCCTCGCTCCGCAAGAGCGGGGTGGGCAACGTCTTCATCAAGAACCTGGGCAAAACCATCGACAACAAGGCGCTGTACAACATCTTCTCGGCGTTCGGCAACATCCTCTCCTGCAAAGTGGCCTGCGACGAAAAGGGGCCCAAGGGCTACGGGTTCGTGCACTTCCAGAAGCAGGAGTCCGCCGAGCGGGCCATTGATGCGATGAATGGCATGTTCCTGAACTACCGCAAAATTTTCGTTGGGAGATTCAAGTCGCATAAGGAACGAGAGGCCGAAAGGGGAGCCTGGGCCAGACAGTCCACCAGTGCTGACGTCAAGGATTTCGAGGAAGACACCGATGAGGAGGCCACCTTGCGATGAAGACATCCCAGGAGCGAGCCAGCCAGCAGAGCCAAACCTTGGCTCCCACCCGGTTTACAGCCCCACCCTTTGCCCCCCTAACCCACCAGCAGTGTATTGTATTGGGAGTGCAGGTCTCTCTCTCTCACAACCGCCCCCCCGCCCCCCACCCCCGTCTTCCTTCCCTCCATCTCTCCCTCCCTCCACCTGTCTCAGTCCCTCTCACTCTGTGTCTCTCTCTGACTTTCTCTCCACTCCCCTGTCGTCCCTACCTCTCCTCTCCCCTCCCTTCCCCCCACACCCACCTTGGGTGCTGTGAATAATCTTGCTAATCTGTGCCACTTGACAGGTTAAAGGCTGTCTTCTCCTTGTGGTTTGGTTTAAAAAGCACTTTCTCTCTTTGTTTATTGCACGGGTGATACAATTTCATGGTAGAAACATCAGGAAGGAGAAGGAAATCAGATGAGGGAAACCCAAGAGAGTAATTGCTCCCCATGACCTTACTACCGGGAGACAACCACTTTTACCATTTCCGTGTGCTGTTTTCCAGGCTCTCTCCTCTCCTCTCTCCCTCCCTTCCTCACCTCCACCCCACCTTCCCTTTTAACACACTGTTATAGAATGGTTCATGTATGTGGTGTTTCTTAATCTGCTTTTTCAAAAACTAAAACCAAACAAAAATCAACCCATTGAACTTCTTTCCATGTTATTCAACAGGCTTCAGAACCGTCATCTTCAGTGCCTGAAGAGTGTATCGATGGACCCTAACATTTCTGTAGTCATTCCTGCATTGTTGGACATTCAGGTGGTGCCTAGTTCTTTCCCTGTGTTTAAACCCAGCATTGTGTATACTGCAATGAGTGAATTCTCCCTTGTCAAGCCAAATCTTCACAAGCATACCTGATGATCTTAATTGTGGACTTGCAGGATCCACATATGGACATTTTAAAGACTTTTCCTGTGTGTTGCCAAATGGCCCCTTCATAAGCATTGTACCGATTTTCATTCATGCCAGCCAGCTCAGCTAGTAAAAAGAGTATGCCCATTTCCCCTGCATAGTCTCCTGGTCACTGTAATTGATGTGTGTGTGTGTGTGTGTGTGTGTGTGTGTGTGTGTCTTGGCCAGCTTGATGGGCTGCAAATGGTATTTCACTGTCCTTGGTTGTTTTGCTGAATTTAAATACTGTTTTTCCCCTGTGCCTACTTCCTGCCCTTTTCCCCATTCTCAGAAAAATAATTCAGCTTCATTTCAGGAAACAAATCACAAAGCGGACAAGTTAACAGAAGAAAATTAATGTCACCTGTAATCAATCCTAATGAGCACCCATACCTCCCTGAATCATTTTCATCTGTACCTGTCTAATATTTTCTAAGAACTACCTGCAACATTTTTGGCTGTACCTCTCTAGTATTTTTCTGATTCATATGTCATGTATGTATATAATAATGTACATATTGTTTTTATACCTGCTTTTTCACACTTAAATGTGTGTGTGTATATTTATACACACACATACTCTTGAACTTCATTTCATGTCATTAAAGATTATTTAAAAATATTTTCTTTGGCTGTTAATATTTCATTGAATTGATGACTTAATAGGTGGATATATATGTGTACACTTCCTGCCCTTTTTCCCATTGTCAGAATAATATTTCAGCTTCATTGAAGGAAAAAATTACAAAGCAGACAACTTATCCATGTCTATATCTCTGTGTTTGTGTGTATATGTATTTTAACTACTTCCTCATTGTTGAACATGTAAGTTGTTGCTCATTTTTGTTTATACAAACAGAGCTGTCAAGTGCATCATAGTGCACAAATCTCGCTGACTTTCCAGATTATTTTCTAAACAAATATTGCAGATAGGAAAATTTAAGTATCAAAGGATATGGGCAGTTTGGTGGCGAAGTGCATTAATAAATGGCCATCTATAAAGATAGTATCCATTTACATTTGTAAGATGCACCAATATTGTAAGGGGAGCTGGATTACGTGTATAATTTTCTGTACTTGGTATTGCAATCATCTCTGCATTTACTCAATATTTTATCAGGAGCTTTCTTGTTTTTATTTATTTTAAACATTTTATACAGTCTGTACATGATTATAATAGAAAATATTTGTAACTGTTAATATAGCAAAAGAATTATCACTCCTAATACCAGTACTTGACAAAATACACTTTTAGTAAATAAATATCTACATACCTTTATATTTATAATAAAGTATGCATTGTTTCACTGAAGTGTATTTTCACTATAATCATTCTCTGGGACCATATTTCTAAATAATTATTCTCCTTTAGCTCTGTTGTTACATAATAAGCCATCACAGGGATGAGCTATAATTTCTACAACCAAGCTTCCTTGGGCTGTGTTTAAAATAGTTCTGAACTTTTACTTGTAAGATCAATTCTGTGATGAACACCTGTGTACCTGAATATCTTGGAATATTTTATTGTTTTCTATTCCTTACTATTGGAATTGTGGTTTGATATATATGGACATGTCAAATATTTTTCTTGATCTTTTGCCACATGTTTCTCCCTTAAAGCCTATATCAACAGATAGTTAACATACCCCTTAATTTGGCCAAAGTATTTTTTTTAAGTTTTGGGAAATTGAAATGATTTATATATTTTTATTACTTCATTTAAAAATGAGATCAAATACATTAAAATATACATAAGAACCATTTCAGATATATTATTTTCTATATATTTACAAGCTTTCACGATCCACCCATAAGCATTTTTTAACAATTATGGACATATTTTATCCCATAATTTGCTTTTCAGTATATTGTGAAGATACCTAAGACATCTATGGCTCTTCAGTTTTATTCTACAATTCACCATCATTTTATAGGACTGGAAATTTTTCTGAAGTATAGTTGACTTGCAGCATTATATTAGTTTCAGGTGTATAGCATAGTACATAGTACATAGTAACTTGATATTTTTATAGATTATGCACAATAAAAAGTTATAAAATATTGACTATATTTGCTGTGTTGTACATTACAACCTTGTAACTTATTTATTTTATACTTAGTAGTTTGCACCTCTCAATCTCCTTCACCTATTTTGCTCCTCCCCCACCCTGTTCCCTCTGGTAACCACTAGTTCATCATCTGTATCTGTGAGGTTGTTTCTATGTTGTGATATTTATTCATTTGTGTTATTTGTTAGATTCACATATAAACAAAAACATATACTATTTATCTTTGTCTGACATATAACTGAGGATAATACCCTCTAGGTCCATCTATGTTGTTGAAAATGGCAAATTTTCATTCTTTTTCATGGCCTAGTAATATTCCATCACATATATATTTTATATATATGTGTGTATATATATATATATATATATATATATATATATACCACATCTTTAGCCAGTCATCTGTTGATGGACACATAGGTTGCTACCATATCTTGGCTACTGTAGATATACTGTAAATAATGCTGCTATGAACATTGGGGTACACATATCTTTTTGAATTGTTTTCTTTGGATAAATGCCCAGGGGTAGAATTGCTGGATCATACGGTAGTTCTGTCTCTAAATTTTTCAGGAAACTCCATACTATTTTCCATTGTAGCTAAACCAATTTATATTCCCACCAGCAGTGTATGAAGGTTCTCTTTTATCCATATCCTTGCCAACACTTGTGATTTCTTGTCTATTTGACTGTAGACATTCTGACAGGTGTGAGGTGATATCTCATTATGGTTTTGCATTTCCCTGATTATTTTTTAGGTTTGTTTTGTGGCCTAGCTTGTGATCTATCCTGGAGAAAGTTCCATGTACAGAACTGGAATATTTTTAAGAGTATCCTCATTTTGGATATTGAAGTAGTTCCTATGTTTTCCCCATTAAGTCCAACTCTATGGTGACTAATTTTGCACTTGAATTGTTTTTCCTCCCCAGGAAAAGCATTTGGTATTCCTTTGCCTAGAACAGGCTGTGAGTTAACACTTAAAAATGAAGACAAGGGTCAGAAATGTTGATTTTAAAGGAAGAAACAGAATCGTATTTAAGGAATAATTTAGAATCAAGACATTTTTTGCACACCTCATAAAGGCAAGGAAAGAAAGTCCCTGCCTTGGTAGAAGAAATAAGCTTATTTATGCTATTTAATTCTAACATATAGACTCCCCTTCTAGGTCAAGGTAGCTTTGAAGATTTGGCAAGGACTGAGGGACAAAGAAACCCTTGCTTTTAGGATTTATGCTATTAGGATATGGATTGCTGTTATTTGTTCCTAGAAATGATATTTTAAAATTTTTTATATTTGTATATCCCATTATATAAGGGGTTCAGAAATACCCTCCCCGACCCAGTGCACTGGAATGGATATCTATTGGTAGTCCACGTTCAGTACAAGGAGGGATCTGGCTTCTGCTTTGATCTAATTAATATAAAATCTCTCATTGTTGCTGAGAAAATAAGCTGAAAACAATGAGGTGGGCAAGGGGCAGAGGAGAGAAGAGAGGAGAGGGGAAAAAGAGAGAGGGAGAGAGAGCTAAATAACTACCAGGGAAAACCATTGCCAGAGTGGTAATGTAGTAATGTATGGAAAAAGCCACTTAACAACTATCACTGTAGGAATCCAACTAACTATAAATATAGTGAAGATTCCCTTAAGATATGTAATAAGAACAATTTCAGGTTAAATGGAAAAAATGTTATATTATTACAAGAAATATTATCCCTGTAATTAAGAACAGAGTATATAAAATACCATGGTATAAACAGAATTAAAATATAAACTAAGATTTTTTTGAGCTCCCACATGTAGAACAATTACATATATTATGTTCTTAAATTCTTGCAGAAGTAGGTATTATTTTCTATCAATCCTCACATAAGTTAAGCATGAAATCCTGTTGGTTTTACCTCCATAACATCATGAGAATGTCCCCCCTTCTCTCCATTCCCACTTCTATGTTTCTAGTTCAGACCTCCATCATCTCTCACTCAGAATATTACAGTATGTTCTAACTGAATTCTGTCCATGGTCTTGATCACTCCTAATTCATTCTGTACACTGAAACTAGAAAAAGCATCTAAAACTTTGTATCTTTTCATGAAATAACAATGCTTAAAAATTTTCAGTGAAATTCTTTTACCTTAAGTATGGAGAAGACAGTTTATGGCATGGAATCCAGGACCTTTCCTTATTGAGCACTTGATTACCTTTCCAGCCTTATTTCCAATCCTATAGTCCATTCCAGACCCACAGTTCCACATGCCATTGTTGCCAAGTCACCTACAGTTCTTGCAAAGCCTTAAGCTCTTTCTCCTCTGAACCTTTGCCTATTTGCAGCTACAGTTTGCCTAGATAATTCCTACTTATCATTCTGAACAAAACTTAGATTTCTCCTCCTCTAGGAAGTCTTCATGATGATTCCCAGTTAGAATTTGTTATTTACTAGAGTCATAATTCTATCCTGTTCAATTACTTAAAACACGTCAGTATTACAATGGTCTTGTACTATGAGTCACTGAAGTCATGAACATAACTGAATTATTAGGAATGAGGAGGGCACCGAGGACCCAAAGATGTATTAAAAGTACACACAAAGACAATTTTCCAGATGAAGGCAATCTCTGCTTGCATTAGCTTTTTATAACAGCTTTTAAAAATATAATTTGAATACCACAAGTTCATCTATTTAAAGTATACAATTAACTGTTTTTTAGTATATTCACAGAGTTGTGCAATCATCTCCTCAATCAATTTTAGAATATTTCATCACCCCATAAATGAACCGTATATCCATTAGCAGTCACTCTTCATTTCTCCCCCACCCACTCAGCTCTATACAACTACTAATATATTTTTGATCTCTATAGGTCTGCCAGTGATGAACATCTATATGAAGGGGCTCATACAATATGTGGTCTTTTGTTACTGGCTTTTTAAACTTTGCATATTTTCAAGATCCATCTATGCTGTAGCATGCACCAATAATTCATTACTTTTTTTAGGTTTTCATATCATTTGTTTTCTTTTATTGAGATATAGTTAATGTACAATATTATATAAGTTTCAGGTGTACAACTTAGTAGTTCACAATTTTTTAAAGTTATATTCCATTTATAGTTATTTTTAAATATTGGCTATATTCTCTGTGTTGTATAATATATCATTTTAGCTTATTTATTTTGTACATAGTAGTTTGTACCTCTTAACCCTCTACCCATATCTTGCCTCTCCCCCTTCTCTCTCCCCCCTGGTAACCACTAGTTGATCTATATCTGTGAGTCTGTTTCTTTTTTTGTTATATTCACGTTTGTTTTAGTTTTACATTCAACATATAATTGATAGCATACAGTATTTGTTTTTCTCTGTCTGACTTATTTCACTTAGCATAATACCCTCCAAGTCTATTCATGTTGTTACAAAGAGCAAAAATATATTCCTTTTATGGCTGAGTGGTATTCCATTGTGTATATCACATCTTTCTTTGTCCATTCACCTGTTGATGGACACTTATGTTGCTATTGTTTGGTGGAGTGTTCTCCAGGAGTCTATTAGATCTAGTTGGTTTATAATGTTCAAGTTTTCTATTTTAATATTAATCTCTGCTGGGTAGTTCTATCTGTTATTGAAAATGATTCATTGAAGACTCCCACTGTTATTGTTAAATTGTGTATTTCTCTATTTCTGTTACTTTTTGCTTCATTTACTTTAGGGCTCTGTCATTAGTTACATATATATTTATAATTTTTATTTTTTTCCTGAGGGATTGAAACTTTTATCATTTAACAAACATCATCACTATCTCAGCATTCCTCTTTATCTATAGCAACTTTTTAAATTTAAAGTCTATTTTGTACAATATTAGTGTAGCCACTTCACCCCTCTTATGCTTTCTTTAAACCTATTTGGATCCTTGAACCTAAAGTGTTAGTCCGGTAGAGAATGTATCTAACTTTCTCTGACAAGTTTTCATCCAGTCTGACAGTCTCTGCCTTTTGATTGGATTGTTCAATCCATTCATGTTTAATATTATTATTGATAGAGTTGGATTCACATCTGCCATTTTACTTTTTTTCAATGTATTTTATTTCTTTTTTTGTTCCTTTATCTATCCTTTACTGCTGTCTTTTTTATTATGTGAGTATTTTCTAGTGTAACATTTTAATTCACTTAATGATTTTTTTGCTTTATTTTTTAGTAATTTTCTTATTGTTTGCTCTGGGGCTTACCATATATATCTTATCAGAAACGTCTTCAGATTTATGCTAACACTTCCTATGAGATATAGAAATGTTACTCCCATGTAGCTTTATTCCCTTTTCCTCCTTTGTTGCTATTATTCCTATACATATTACATCCATTTATGTTAAAAACCCAATATTACATCATTATAATTATTAGTTTATATAGTTCTATGTCTTTTGAAGAATGTGAGAGAAGAAAAGAGAACAAGTATAAATTTATTGAGTTTATTATATTGACTTTCTTTTTTAGCATTTTGGGTTCTCTTTCTGTCTGTGGATTTAAGTTACTATCTGGTGTCACTTCCAATACAGCTATACTTTCAGCTATACAGCTATACTGCCTTTTTTGTGCTGCTACTGTCAACTATATTACATTTCTATGTTATAGAACCTACAATCCAATTATATCTACATTGTACTATAAAAATTTCCTTTTTAAATCAATTAAAAGAAAAAAGGAGATAAACTATGCATTTATACTACATTTTATAATTAAATAATTACCTTTAGTTGTGCTCTCGTTTTTTCATATGTATTTGAATTGCTGTCTGGTGTCACTTCCTTTCAGCTTGAAAAACTTCATTATTCCTTGCATGGATTGTATGCTAGTAATAAATTCTGTTTTTGTTTACTTTGGAAGGTCTTTGTTTCACCTACATTTTTCCAATTTTATTGAGAAATAATTGACATGAATCACTGTATAAGTTTAAGTCATATAGCATGAGAATTTGATTTACATATATTGTGAAGTGATTACTAAAATTGGTTCAGCTAACATTCATCTTCTCATATAGATACAATACCAAAAAAAGAAAGAAGAAAGAGAAAATAAAGTTTTTTTCACCTTGTGATCAGAACTGATAAGACTTACTCTTTTAACAACTTTCCTATGTATCATACGTCAGTGTTAGCTATAGTCATCATGTTGTATATTACATAACTAGTATTTATTTATCGTATAACTGGAAGTTTGTATCTTTTGACCAAATTCCTCTAATCTCCCCTATCGCTCCCCACTCCTCTGGTAACCACAGTCTGATTTCTTTTCCTTTGAGTTTGGTTTTGTTTGTTTGTTTTGTTTTGTTTTGTTTTAGATTCCACATATAAGTAAGATCATACTGTATTTGTCTTTCTCTTAGCATAATGCCTTCAAGGTCCATCACAAATGGTAAGATTTCCTCATTTTTATGGATGAATTATGTTCCATTGTATATATATATATATACACCAAAATTTCTTTATCCATTCATCCATCGATGGACACTTAGGTTGCTTTCATGTCTTCACTATTGTAAATAATGCTGCTCTGAACATGAAAGTGAGAATATCTTTTCGAGTTAGTGTTTTTGCTTCCTTTGAACATATTCCCAGAAGTGGAACTGCAGTATTATATGTTTATTTTTTTAAGTATCCTCCATATTATTTGCCATAGTGGTTGTACCAATTTATAATCACACCAACAGTGCAAAGTGTTCTGTTTTCTCCACATCTATGCCAGCATTTGTTATCTCTTGTCTTTGTAATGATGGCCATTCTAACAGATGTGAGGTGATATCTCATTGTAGTTTAGATTTGCATTTCCCTAATGACTAGTGATGTTCAGCATATTTTCATCCACTTGTTTGGCCATTTCTATGCCTTGTTTGGAAAAATGTCTATTAAGGTCTTCTACCCATTTTTTTTTAACATCTTTATTGGGGTATAATTGCTTTACAATGGTGTGTTAGTTTCTGCTTTATAACAAAGTGAATCAGTCATACATAAACATATGTTCCCATATGTCTTCCCTGTTGCGTCTCCCTCCCTCCCACCCTCCCCATCCCACCCCTCCAGGCTGTCACAAAGCACCGAGCCAATATCCCTGTGCCATGCGGCTGCTTCCCACTAGCTATCTACCTCACTGCGTTTGTTAGTGTGTATATGCCCATGACTCTCTCTCGCCCTGTCACAGCTCACCCTTCCCCCTCCCCATAACCTCAAGTCCGTTCTGCCCATTTTTAAATTGGACATGTTTTTGCTATAGAGTTTGTATGAGTTCTTTGTGTTTTCTGGACATTGACCTCTTATCAGATATATCGTTTGCATTTTTTCCCCATTTTGTAAGATGTCTTTGCACTTTATTGTTTCCTTTGTTGGACAGAAGCTTTCTAGTTTGATGTAGTCCCACTTGTTTTTTTTAATTGTGTTGTTTGTGGTTTGGGTATCATATCCAAAAAGTCATTACTAAGACCCATGTCAAGGAGCTTTATTCCTATGTTTCCTTCCAGGATTTTCATGTTTTCAGTTCTTACGTTTGAGTCTTTAAACAATTTTGAGTTAATTTTTGTAAATGACATAAGTTATGGGTCTGGTTTTATTGTTTTGCATGTGAATATCCAATTATCCCAGCACCATTGATTGAAAAGACTGTCTTTCTCCATTGAATATTCTTGGTTCCTTTATCAAATGTTAGTTAACCATATATTTTTGGGTTTATTTCTGGACTCTCAAATATGTTCCATTGGTGTATGTGTCTGTTTTTATGCCAGTACATACTGTTTTGAAGTGTGATATCTCTTGCTTTGTTCTTATTTCTCAAGATTTTCTTTGGTTATTCAGGGTCTTTTGCAGTTCCATACAAATTTCAGTAGTGCTTTTTCCTACATTTGTAAAAAATACCTTTGGAATCTTGATAAGAATTGCACTGAATCTATGGCTGGCTTTTGGTAGTATTGACATTTTAACAATATTAATTCTTCCAATCCATGAACATGGAATTCCTTTCCATTTATTTGTGTCTTCTTCAATTTCTTTCACTGTCTTGGAGTTTTCAGAGTAGAGATCTTTCACCTCCTTAGTTAAATTTATTCCTAAGTATTTTATTTTTTGATGCTATTGTAAATGGGATCAAGTTCTTTATTTTTAAAAAATTTGTTCTTAGAATAAATAAATTGTACTGATTTTTGTAGGTTAATTTTGTATCTTGCAACTTTTCTTTTGGCTGAGTATTTAGGATTTTCTACATATATAAGCATGTTATCTGCAAATACAGACAATTTTACTTGTTTCTTTCCCATTCTGATACATTTAAGTTTTTCTTGCTTGATTGCTCTAGCTAAGATTTCCAGTACTATGTTGAATAGGAGTGGTGAGAGTGGGCACACTTGTCTTGCTCCTGATCTTAGAGGAACAGCTTTCAACATTTCACCATTGAGTATATAGTGTTAGCTGTGGGCTTCTCATAAATAGCCTTTATTATATTGAGATATATTCCTCCTATGATTAATTTTCAAGTTTTTATCATGAATGGATGTTGAATTTTGTCAAATGTTTTTTGTCTATTGAGATGATTATATGATTCTTTTCTTTCATTCTATTAATGTATCACATTGATTGATTTATATATGTTCAACCATTGTGGTTTTTTTTTTAGTCAGCAATTTCCTTTATTTCTCATCTTCATTACAACAAAATGTATTAACATTGAGTGATATCAACCATTCTTGCATCCCAGGGATAAATCCCACTTGATCATGGTGAGTGATCCTCTTAATGTACTGCTAAATTTGGTTTACTAGTATTTTATTGAGAAATTTTGCATCTATATACATCAGGGATATTGGCCTGTAGTTTTTTTCTAGTAGTGTCTTTTTCTGATTTTGGTAGCAGATAATGCTGGCCTCATAAAATTATTTTGGGAGTGTTCCCTCTTTCTCAATTTTTGAAAGAGTTTGAGAAGAATTATTGTTAATTCTTCTTTAAATGTTTTGCAAAATTCACCAGTGAAGTCATCTGGTCCTGAGCTTCTGGTTCTTCACTGGAAGATTTTTGATTACTGATTCAATCTCTGTACTAGTAATTCATCTATTCAGGTTTTCTATTTCCGATTCAGTCTTGGTACGTTGTGTGTTTTTAAGAATTTTTCCATTTTCTTCTAGGTTGTCTAGTTCCTTGTTGTATAGCTGTTCATACTAGAGTTTTTGAAAGACATTTTTTTCTGGATATCTGATTATTGGTTTATAAGTTTTCTTTTTTTCTTTCAGCACTTTGAATATATCATCCCACTGTCTTCTGACTTTCATTGTTTCTAATAAGTCAGGTCTCATCTTGTTAGATTTCCCTTGTAGGTAACAAGTAATTTTTCTTTTCCTGATTCCAGTATTTTTTCTTTGTTTTTCTCTTTTCAATATTTTAAATATGATGTGCCTAAGTGGAGATCTGGAATGGTCAGTATTATGTGTTAAGTTTGCTAGGTGACAGTAACAAATTATTTAATCAATAGTAATCTAGGTGTTGCCATGAAGATATTTTGTCACTGTGATTAAGGTCAATATCAGTTGATTTTAAGTAAGGGAAAGTATCCTAGATGGTCTAAGTTGACATGATTCAATGAGTTGAAAGGCCTTAAATGCAGAGCTGCAAGTTCCCTGAAGAAGAAATTCCATCTGTGAGTAGCATCTTTACCTTATTCCTGAGATATCCAGTTTGCCTTTATAATGGCATGCTCTGTGGATTTTGGACTTGCCTAGCCAACTCTACAATCGTGTAGGCCAATTATTTACAATATATTTATTAATATATCTCTTATTGCTTCTGTTTTTCTGGTTATTGCTGGCTGATATATATTTTACTACTGAAGTAGTTCTAGAGGAACAGAATGTTAAAGATATGTTTTCTGAATTGGTTCTGGATTTTCTGGAATTGATTCTCTAATCTTATTAGATTCAAAGTTATTAATGACTCTCCTTCCAGTAAAGAGGCTACTTGTAACCCATGGCATGATGTGGCCATAAAGATATGCAAAATATTGTCACTAGATACTCTGAATAAAATACCTATAAACGGTGATGTCTGAGTAACCACATGAGTATTTATTACTATAAAACATTGTCAAACCAAGAAATATAATGTGGCTGACTTGTTGCTCCTGACTGTACTGGAGAAAGTGGGGAAATAAAAGGATGAACAAGGGCTTCAAATTCCCTGCTCAAACTTTGTATAAATGGCCTAAAAGATTTTGTATATACCCTGTCAGAAACCCTTATCTCCTGTATCCACAGTCAAGATTTAACCAAACCCAGAGTCTCATTCTGGGAGTGACTGAATTACAATATAAATTGAAATCACAACTTCTCATGGCGTCTTCTGTTAAAATGATGCATTGATTAGGAAGGAAATGGAGCAGGAATTTATGGGTACTTCTTGGTGATATTGGAGATATGAAATCCCTAAATTCTGCGGGCTCTTTTTTGCCAGTAGAAACCGCCATTTCACCTCTGCTTAAGGAAGTTGGCTTTCTTTTACCTGAAAAACTTGTAATGGTTTCTTCAGAGGTAGTTACTTTGCAAAGCACAGATTATTCTCCTCAGTACGTATACCTGCCACTCCTTTTTATTTTGAGACCTATAACTAGTTTCAAGTCCCAGCAGGCTCCAAAGAGTGAGATACGAAGTGTGACCTATGAGGACCTGCACTACATACCAAAAGAACTACATGATTTTTCCAGTTCTTACAGACAGAAATCCAAGGAATAAGATTTGAAATGGATTTTAATGTTGTGGGATTATAGTGGAAGGAATATAAAGTTATATAAGGAAGGGTTTATTGATATGGCCCTTTAAGTAAAACACTGAATTGGGTGTTTTACTTAAGAGACTAATATGACCCAACAATCCCACTACTGGGCATATACCCTGAGAAAACCATAATTCAAAAAGAGTCATGTACCAAAATGTTCATTGCAGCTCTATTTACAATAGCCCGGAAATGGAAACAACCTAAGTGTCCATCATCAGATGAATGGATAAAGAAGATGTGGCACATATATACAATGGAATATTACTCAGCCATAAAAAGAAATGAAATTGAGCTATTTGTAATGAGGTGGATGGACCTAGAGTCTGTCATACAGAGTGAAGTAAGTCAGAAAGAGAAAGACAAATACCGTATGCCAACACATACATACGGAATTTAAGAAAAAAAATGTCATGAAGAACCTAGGGGTAAGACAGGAATAAAGACACAGACCTACTAGAGAATGGACTTGAGGATGTGGGGAGGGGGAAGGGTAAGCTGTGACAAACCTAGAGAGTGGCATGGACATGTATACACTACTGGACGTAGAATAGACAGCTAGTGGGAAGCAGCCACATAGCACAGGGAGATCAGCTGGTGCTTTGTGACCACCTAGAGGGGTGGGATAGGGAGGGTGAGAGGGAGGGAGATGCAAGAAGGAAGTTATATGGGAACATGTGTGTGTGTGTGGCTGATTCACTTTGTTATAAAGCATAAACTGGCACACCATTGTAGAGCAATTATACTCCAATAAAGATGTAAAAAAAAAAATCTCTAGTAGCATGTTTGGTTGGTAGGATAAATGATGGTCCCAAATGTGCCTATATTAAATAAACTTGAAATGCCAGAACTACCTTGGAATACTATACAGAAAGGTATCAAAGGGCTTAGGAAGATTGGAATGTTAGAGTGGATTGATTATGTAAGACCTTCTCACTCACCCATGGTGAGTCCAGATGGAGGACTGATAAATAAATTTGTGGGGGGAATTCCAGTATCCTTGAAAAGCTCTGTGGTGACTCTTCTCTCCAGGTCAGAAATTGCAGCTTGAACAGTTATGATTGAACTGGAATCCTTAAATGCAATGAGGATAAATGAGATATCAGGATAGCAGGGCCATGTGATAGCACTTAGTTGCTAAATAAAAGGTAAGTATAGTTAGTGTAAAGGACACTAGAGCCAAAACAGTAATCAGAATATCATGACGCACAAAGACCTATGGCACTGGCTAGTTGATTATGGCGTCCATAGAAGAGAAATAGATGAGCATACTTCTAAATTCTTACTTGATTTGCATAAATGGAAGAGTTCTAGGTCAAGTTAACAGGAGTCTAAAGTGAATCACAAAAATGAGGGTCAAAACTCCTCAATCAATTTCCAGACTTAAATCGGTTTACAGATTCAGAATCCCTTGAATTAAGTGGAAGCCAGACCCCTTAAGGAAGTACCCAGCTACTTTGCCAAATTTTTATACTGTTTATCTTTCTCCAAGCCTTTCCCAAAAGGACCTATAGCTTTTTACCATGGTGGCTATACATTGGGGAAAAATAATTTGATTTTCCGATTATTACGGTACATTGACATTTCAAGAGACCCAAAATGTCACTCTTCCACCAGTCAGAATAGGGGCTTATGGAGATAAAGTGATCAATGGAGCTTAATCTCAGATACTTTTCACAGTGGATCTAGTGGGCATCCAAAACTATCTTGGAGTTATTTCTCCAGTTCTGGAATGCATAAGTAAAATAGACATACTCAGGAACTGGTAGAATCTCCACATTGGTCCCCTTACCTGCAGAATGAGGACTTTCATTGTAAGGAAAGGCCAAATTCAAGCCACTACCTAGGAAAATAGCAAACTGAAAATCGACATCACATTCCTGGAAGGATTTTAGAGAATAATACACCATCAAGGATTTGAAAAATGTAGGAACAGTGACTTCCATCATATCCCCATTCAGTTTGACTATTTGGCCTGTGCAGAAAATATAGGGATCTTAGTGAATAACAGTGGGTTAACATAAACTTAACTAGGTGGTGACTCCAATTGAAGCTGCTGTTTCAGATGTGGTTTCATTGCTTGAGTAAATTGACACATCCCCTGGTAACTGGTCTGGAGCTAATAATATGGCAAATGCTTTTTTCTCAATAGCTGCTAGTAAAGACTACCAGAAGAAGTTTGCTTTCACTTGACAAGGCCAGCAATATACCTTAATTGTTCTACTTCAGGGTATATCAACTCTTTAGCCTTATGTCATAGTTTAGTCTGCATGGACTTTGATAGCCTTTCTCTTTTAGAAGATATCACACTGGTCCATTGCATTGATGATATTATGCTGATTGGACCTAAGGAGCAATAAGTAGGAGCTACTATAGACTTATTGGTAAGACTTTTGCATGTCAGAGAGTGTAAAATAAATACAGCAAAAGCTCAGGAGCTTTCAATCTCAGCAAAGTTTCTAGGTGTCCAGTGGTGTGGGGCATATTGAGATATCCCTTCTAAGGTGAAGGATAAGTTACATTTAACACTTCCTATTTTAAAAACAGAGGAATAATGCCTAGTTGGACTCTGCATTTCAAAGGAAACATATTCCTCATTTGGGTGTGCTACTCTGGCCTTTTTACTGGTGACCTATAAAGCTGCTAGTTTTCAGTGAGGCCCAGAAAAGGAGAAGGCTCTGCAGCAGGACCAAGCTGTCATGAAAATTACCCTGTCACTTGAGCTAAATGATTCAACAGATCTCATGGTGCTTGAAGTATCAGTGGCAGATAGGGATGTTGTTTGGAACCTTTGGCAGGCCCCTAAAAGTTAGTCATATCACATACTGTTAAGATGTTGGAGCAAAGCTCTGCCATCTTCTACAGATAACAACTCTCAGTTTGAGAAAGAGCTTTTAGCTTTCTGCTGTATCTTATTAGAGATTGAACAATTCATTTTAAGCCATTAAGTTACGATATCACCTGAGCTTTCCATTGTGACTTGGTGTTGTCTGATCCACCAAGCCATAAAGTTGAGTGTGCACAGCAGTACTTCATCATCAAATGGAAATGGTGTATATGAGATCAGAATTGAGAAGTCCTTGAAAGCACAAGTAAGTAATATGAAGATGTAGCCCAAATGCCCATTGCCTTCATTCATTCTACATTACCTTCTTTCTCCCAGCTCACATCTATGGCCTCATGAGTAGTTCCTTGTGATCAATTGACTGAAGAAGATAAAACTCAAGCCTGTATTACAAATGGCTCTATATGTTATGCAGACATCATCTAAAAGTGGAGAGCTGCAGAGCTACAGTCCATATCTGGGATATCCCTGAAGAAAAGTGGTGAAGAGAAATTCTTTCAGTAGAAAAAACTTCAAGCCATGTGCCTACTTGTTTATTTTGCTTCAAAGAAGAAAAGGTTAAAGGTCTGAGTCTATACCTATTCATGGGCTATGACAAATGGTATGGCTGGATGGTCAAGTGTCAGAAGGAACACAATGAGAAAATTGGTGACAAGGAAGTCTAGGGGAAAAGTATGTGGCTAGACTTCATGAAATGGGCAAAAACTCTGAAAATATTTGTGTCCCATATGAATGTTCACCAAAGGATTACCTCAACAAAGAAGGATTTTATTAATCAAGTGGATAGGAAGACCCATTCTGTGGATACCAGTCAGTCTTTCTCCAGCCACCCTTATCATTTCCTGATGGATTTATGAACAGCATATCCACGCTGGCAGGGATGGAGGTTATGCATGGGCTCAGCAGCATGGACTTACACTCACCAAGGTTGAACACTAGACTAGATCAAGTGTAAGAAAGTGAATTCAAAGACAGGGCAGTGGAATTCATCCAATCAGAGGAACAAAAAGAAAAAATAATGAAAAATAATAGTGAAAATAGCTTAAGGGACTTATGGGATGCTATCAAGAGGACCAATATATACATTATAGGGATCCCAGAAGGGAAAGAGAGGGATAAAGGGGCAGAAAGATTATTCAAAGAAATAATGGCTGAAAACTTCCCTATCATTGGGAAAGAAACAGACATCCATATCCAGAAATTCCAGAGATTTCAAATAAGATAAATCCAAAGAGACACACACCAAGACAAAAAGTTAAAGACAAGGATAGTATCTTAAAATCAGCAAGAGAAAAACAGCTTGTGTAAAAGAGAACCCCCATAAGACTATCATTAAATTTTTCATCATGCATAACACTCACAGATTTATATCTTAAAAATCATAAACAAGACCCTTCAACATGCTACCTACAAAAGACTCAGGTCAGAGATAAAGACACACAAAGACAGAAAGTGAGGGTATGGAAAAAGATATTTCATGCAAACAAAAATGATAAAAAAGCAGGAGTAACAATACTCATATCAGAAAAAAATAGACTTTAAAACAAAGTCTATAACAAAAGACAAAGAAGAGCATTATATAAGATAAAGGGATCAATACAAGAAGAGGATATTACACTCATTAACATATAAGTACCCAATATAAGAGTACCTAAATATACAAAACAAACGTTAACAGACATAAAGGAATATATTGACAATAATACAAAAATAGTAGAAGACTTTAACACACCACTGATATTAATGAGCAGACCATCCAGACAGAAAATCAATAAGGCAACAGAGATCCTAAAAGACACAATAGAATAGTTGAACTTAATTGACAACTACAGGGCACTATACCCAAAAAAACAGAATACACATTCTTTTCCAGCACATATGGAACATTCCCTAGGATAGACCACACACTAACTCACAAAACAAGCCTGAACAACTTTAAGAGGATAGAAATTATTTAAAGCACCTTTTCTGACCACAACAGTATGAAACCAGAAATCAAACACAAAAAGAAAAATGGGAAAAGGACAAACACATGGAGACTAAACAACATGCTACTAGAAAAACCAATGGGTCAATGATGAAATCAAAGAGGAAATCAGAAAATACCTTGATACAAATGAAAATGGAAACACAGATTTCCAAAAGCTATGGGATGCAGTAAAAACAGTTCTAAGAAGGAAGTTTATAGCAATATAGGCCTTGCTCAAGCAACAAGAAAACTCTCAAATAAACAACCTAACCTACCACCTAAGACGAATGGAAAAAGAAAAAGCAAAGCCCAAAGTCAGCAGAAGGAAGGAAATAATAATCAGAGGGAAAATAAATAAAAGAGATTGAAAAAACAATAGAAAAGATCAATGAAACCAAGAGCAGTTTTTTTGAAAAGATAAACAAAATTGATAAAGCTTAAGTCATGCTCACCAAGAATAAAAGAGAG